>NC_045165.1:1959040-1967454 GCF_900700415.2 Clupea harengus
CACTCACACACACACTCACAGATGCGCAAACACACACACACACACACACACACACACACAGGAAGAGGCCCTGGAGGGGTCTGGAGTCTTAAACAGTTCTGTCACAGTTCAGAGTGTGTGGGCTCACATTTTGCCTCATACTTTACTATTGTGTTGCAGATTTTTGTAATGTATTAAACATTTTGATGTCCAGTAGATAAGAAAGAAAAACAAAGGAAGATGGCATCTATTCAGATTGGCATGCACACACTGCTGCAGGGAGGCAGTCCTGGACTCAGCTGTCAATAGCTGTTGCTAAACATAGAATTGGTCAATTCCAGAGCCATTCAGGGCTTATCGACCAGCCTCTCGCACCTTTAATCTGGCCACTGGAAATCACCTGCGAGCCAGACACAGTTACCCAGAGACGGTTACCCAGAGACGGTTAACAGAGACACAACTCCCTGATCCGGTGCGAATCCGGTGGATTTGGGTCAGATCCGTTCCCTCCGTTCTTCAGTGGAACTGGACCACACCTGTGACGGTGTGAGCCGCCGCCGCCGCCTCAGTTTAAATCCGTGACGCCCACAGGCACACACATACACACACACACACACACACACACACACACACACACACACACACACACACACACACACACACACACACACACACACACACACACACACACACACACACACACACTCACACACACACACTCACACACACACACACACACACACACACACACACACACACACATACACACACACACACACACACACACACACACACACACACACACACACACACACTCACACACACACACACACACACACACACTCCACAGGCGCTCCATAGTTTGTCTAACTGAGAGGGGGCCCCTCCACAGCCTCTCTGTCAGCCAGCCAATCAGACCCCTCCGTTGGCCGAAGGTTGGCCCTGGTTAAGTTGGGATTTGATTGCGGAGTCGAACGGCTTCAGGGCACACTGGGCAATCTCATAGGTGCTGGGGGAGCCTGCTGGAAGATACAGTGGAATTAATTCAGGTTCCTTGTTTTCATTTGATCGCAATTTATGCCCGGTGGCACGGGGGCGCCTAGGGAGCTTGGGGCGCAATTTGGTGCCCTCAAGAGAAAAGAATAACAATGGGCTCGCTTGGCGCTGACCCGGCTGTAACAAGGTTAATTATATTTCTCACTCTCCATTTTCATTTCCCCCCCCCTCTCTATCTTTCTCTTACCCTTTTGTGTTCTCCTCTGCATTGAGTGATGAACGAGCCCTTTAAATATTTTCAGGTGGACAAGAAAGTGTTTTTTTTGTGTTCGGCAGTGTTTTGAAATCTGTCAAGTCAATGTGACCGCGGCGGTGGTGAAAAAGCCCAAGCAGTGTGTGTGTTTGGGTGGGCTGAGAAGTGTTTTCTTCATTCTTATTCATTCTTTTCTTTGGGGGATATGGCAGCAAAGATTACACCTGCCATGTCCCGGGCTCCGATAAGACACACCCGGCTCTCGGCGCGCCAAGCAGCACTCTGTAAAGATAGCAACGTCACGGCAACATGGCACAAATACATTAAGGCAAACGCATCGTAGCAGATTACCCGTGGTGTTACTGACAGCCTATTAAAGCGTGGTGTCTTCCACTGTCACAGGAGCCCATTTGAATCGCGTGTAATTAACAAGAGAAAATCTGGACATAATGGATAGAAGGTGAAAGGTGAAGGTTGTGTGTGTGTGTGTGTGTGTGTGTGAGTGTGTGTTTTTAGCCCATATGATCGGATAAAGAAAAAAAAAAAAAAAGAAACGTAACATAGTGTCCCGCCCAACCTCACTGGCCCTTAAGCATCTGCTAATTTCAGTGCTGGGAGACACACACACACACACACACACACACACACACACACACACACACACTCAGTGCTGGGAGACTCTCTGGAGGAATGCTGGAACAGGCAGTTCCGCTTCCGCCCCTGAAATATTAACCCTACCATACTTACACACGCCTCCACGCCTTCACACACACACACACACACACACATTTATATGCCTACACACACACACTCATACCCACACATACATATACACACTCATTTTATTTCATATGCAGAGATGAAAACAGCTTGCATTGGCCTGCAGCTACATCAACGTTTTCACCTTCACTCTCTCCACCCCGGCCAGTCCCCCCAAGAACACACAGAACCAAGAAGGAAGAGAGAGAAAGAGAGAGAAAGAGAAAGAGAGAGAGAGAGAGAGAGAGAGAGGGGGAATGTGAGTGGAGAGATGAAAAAATGAACAAAAGAGAGAGGGAATGTGAGAGAAGAAATGAAAAAGTGAACAAAAGAACAGAGAGAGAGAGAGAGAGAGAGAGAGAGAGAGAGAATGAGAGTGGAGGAATGCAAAAATGAACAAATGAGAAAGTGGAGAGAGAGATGAAGAGAGAGAAAGGGGGGAGGGGGGGGGCGCCACACAAGCAGTGGTGCATGGCCCGCTCAGCCTTATTAAAAGTGGAAAGAGGCGATATTTCACCCCCCAGAAATATAACAAGATAGACAAGTGAGCAAAGCTAATCCCGAGGATGAAATTAGCAGGCGGCGCGAGCGGGAGCCGCACATGATGAACGAGGCCGAACTAGCTACACAGGTCCCCGTCCGCTGGGATAATTATGACAAGGCTCGCGGGCCGAGAGAGAGCCGCCCGACCGCGCCACTGCTTGATGGCTCTATTTCAATGGGGGCTTGCCTATGAAATACATAGTAAAAGCTATTAAAATTGAAATTGTTCTTGGGTGGCGCTGGGAGAAGGGGGCTGTTGACCCTATCAGGCGGCGTTTAATAAGGTGTGCTGCCCGCGCCTGGCCACGAGGCCTCTCGGGTGGGGGGGGGGGGGGGACTAGGGGGCATTGCACTGGCACGTCTGTGACGGTTTCACATGGCCACCTCCCCCCCCCCCCCTCCTCCTCCTCCTCCTCCTTCTTCTCCTCCTTCCCTGGTGGTCCTGCTGCTGCCAGTCTCTCTGCACTCTGTCTTTTCTTAGCTTCTCTCTGTCTTTCTATTCACTCGCTCTGTCTTTCTATTCACTCGCTCTGTCTTTCTTTCCTTCTCTCTGTCATTCTATTCACTCACTCTGTCTTTTCTCTCTCTTTCTTTTTCTGTCTTTTTATTCCCTCTCTCAGTTTTTTCTCTCTCTCTCTTTCTTTCTTTCTAGTTGGATTACTTTTATCTCTCTTTGTTCGTTTCTATTTCTTCCTGTCTTTGTTCCCTCCTTTCCCGCCCCTCTCACCCTTTTTCTTTTTGTCTGTTCATCTTCATCTCTCTATTTCTTACCTGTTTTTCATCACATGCAAACTTTACACGCTATTGTTGTCACTATCCCTAACATGCTCTTGAGAGAATACAAACAGAAAACAAGACAAAACATGATTTTAAAGACGACTACGAATTACATTAATCTAACTAACTCATTTGTATTGAATTTTCCTAATTATGCTCCTTTCAAATTGTACACTCTCTGGTCTGTAATATTTTTTTCAAATGTAAATATATATCTGATTTCAATATTTGCTTATTTTTATTTTAACCTCAAGCATTTTTAATTTCTCTAATCACAACTATAATTACTAATAATTACAGACACAGTGCAGTATGTATCAAATGTTATATTCTTTTGAATTATATTTATATTATAATGTGTTGTTGTTTTAAATGTATAGCAGCAATGGACATTCCTATATTATAACTCTCTTCTCTGTGTGTGAGACAGCGATCGAGACAGAAAAAAGAGAGATGGAGAGGGCGAAAGACAGAGAGAGAGGTGGAAAGGGAGAAAGACAGAGAGAGAAAATGTGAGATAGAAAAGAGAAGTACAAAGACAGATAGAGAGATCAAGAGAAAGGGAGAGGGAGAATGAGAGAAAGAAAGGGGATAGAAAGAGAGACACACAGACAGAGAGGGGGGGGGGGGTAGAGAGAGTACGAGATAGAGAGAAAGCGAGAAGAAGAGAGAGAGAGAAAGAAAATGAGAGGAAGAGAGAGATGGAGAGAGAGGACGAGGCAGAGAGAGAGAGAAAGAGAGGAAGAGAGAGAGAGAAAGAGAGAGGAAGAGAGAGAGAAAGAGAGAGGAAGAGAGAGAGAGAAAGAAAGAGAGAGAAAGAAAGAGAGAGGAAGAGAGAGAGAGAAAGAAAGAGAGAGAAAGAAAGAGAGAGAGAGAGAGAGAGAGAGAGCATGGATGAGCGGAGGGGGAGTCACACAGGGTTTTGCCCATTCTGCTGACCCATCTCCAGGGGACCGATGACTTTGAGGGTGTGAGAGCAGGCTGGTGTGAGAGAGAGCCTGACACCCACACAGGGAGAGGAATGAGCCCGGCCAGCTAATTCATCATCTCACAGCCTATCAGCCCATTGTGGTATTGTGCCTCGCAAAACAGATGAGAGCAAAACACAACAGCACAAAACAAAAGCAAAAGCAGCATATTTTTGTTAGGGTTCACCTCTTTATCTCTCACACACACACACACACACACACACACACACACACACACACACACACACACACAGGCACACGCACACACACATTCCATACATACTTTCAAACACACACATGCATATACATACACAAGCATAGTATGTTACATGCACAAATTCAAACACAAAGCGCACTGCACATTCTGCTCACAAAAACAAACACATAAATATTTATTTTTCTATCCTCTGAATCCTGTTCCAGTCAGACAAATGCACAAGAGGTTATGTTTAACTGGTGCAAATAATCATTCAGCCTCACAACATGTTAGCTCAATTCAAACTCGTCTTCCTCCATGGGCGGCGATGTTGTTGTGCTGTTCCACGTGTGTCCAGCAGATGGCCCTGTCTACCATGAAATGATGACTAGCGGCGTGATGGCGATGCTATTGCTCCGGGCCATCTTTCAGGAAAGTTCCACGCAGTAAAATGCTGTTCGGAGGTTTTTCTCCTGCAACCAAACTTTAGTTAAAAGTTACAGAGTCCATCCAGAGTGTCCTTGTTCGCCCTTGGAGAGACAGAGTTGATTGGTGTAGCCTAAATAACACTACATCAGAGGCTGCCGTTTGAATCATTGTGGTTAGCCATAGCAAGAAATCATCTAATGTCACAAAGACGTGTTATCCGCTTCTCATCCTAGTCAGTGTTTTTGTGCTTATTGTATTTTTACATGTCTCAGGTAACACGGACCAACATATTTAATGTGCCGTTTTAATGACTTGTTGTAATGTTAGTGTTGTGAGGCTGATGCTCTGAAACACATCGGTGTGTGTAGACGTCTGTACGGTAGGACATTGTGTGATGTTTGAGTGACTGCAGCTCTAAGACCTGATAGCCAAACTCACTCACTAAAGCCCACACACGAGGCTCCATACCACAGCTCACTGTCTAGAAGGGACAAGCCAGAAGGTTTTTTTTACCCATATCAAAAATGTTTTGGAACATAAAGCATAAAGGCATATGTATTCACATTGATTTATTCCCATGTAATAATCTGCTGATGATAAAACATAATTCATTTCTGAACTATTTCTGTTTTTGTAGACTATTCTATTCGAACCGTTGTCCTTCCAACTTTAACATTACTGCCTCCTAAAAATAACTGTTTGCGCGCGCGCGTGTGTGTGTTTGTGTGTGTGCACTGCACAAATTTGATAGTGAATGAAATGCAGGCAATGGCATGTACCATAGAGATGTACAGTATGGAAATGACGCTCTTGCTCTTGTAAGTTGTGCTTTTCACCTTGCAGGACGGCCTCTCCTCTGCATACCTGTGGAAGGTCTGTCCTTGGGGGGGGGGGGTACGTGTATGTTTCATGAAGACCCTGTGCATATGTGAGACGCTGGTGTTGTTGTACAGGTCCAGATGTAGAACCCCACACCTCACTGCTTTCTCAAAAACCGTGAGTAAGGTCTGAACCCTCTGGAGATAAATATGAGAGTAATGCTTAAATAATATTAAATAATATAATAATAATAATAATAATAATAAATTATATAAAATTATAAAGGTAAAATATCTGTGTGTGTGTTCTGCATACACCAGTGAAATTACGACCTCCTGTTTCTTTAAAACAAGTTAATAAATTACGACCTCCTGTTTCTTTAAAACAAGTTCATCATATCAGTTCCTATGAAGAGAATAATTGCGAGTAACAGTGGAACCCATCTGAAACACATGTGTGTGTGTCTGTCATTTGAAACACTTCTGTGTGTGTCTGTCATCTGAAACACATGTGTGTGTGTCTGTCATTTGAAACACTTCTGTGTGTGTCTGTCATCTGAAACACATCTATCTGTGTGTGTCTGTCATTTGAAACACATCTGTGTGTGTCTGTGGATATGTTATATAGGGATAGTGAGGCAAGGAATTACCCAGTGAAGGAAATCCTAACTCTGTTTTTCCTTTAAATTCGTTTTTCAATTTGGATTATTCAACATTTCTATTTCTATTTCTTAAAAAGGGAAATAATGTGGGTAAAGACATTAAGTTTAGATTTCTTAACCCCCCCAAAATGTTTTTACGTTAAATATTTTTCTCATCACCCCACAGTATTCTTCTTTGAAATGGCTCTCCATAAATAAATGCAGAAGATGAATGATGCTGAAATAATGACAAGAGGCTACCAAAGTCTCAATGCAATGTGAACAAAACAGGAAAACAAATAAACTAACGCTCATTCTGACTTCTGTCCCAACATACATTCCCCATATATCTTTCCTCTCCCTCCCATCCCGTTTATTAATGAGAGGAACGCCGGGAGTCGGCACACCCGGAGCGCTGTCATTTGAATACATGTGCATATGCTTCCCCCTACCAATCCATGCTAAACAGAAATGTCCCATTTAAATATCTGTTGGGCTTTGCTTCAGGGAGGGTGTGTGTGTGTGCGTGTGTGTGTGTGTGTGTGTGTGTGTGTGTGTGTGTGTGTGTGTGTGTGTGTGTGTGTGTGTGTGTGTGTTGTGTGTGTGTGTGTGTGTGTGTGTGTGTGTGTGTGGGTGTGTGTGTGTGTGTGTGTGTGTGAGGGTGCCAGCCGGTTGGCTTGGGCAAGGGAGCGCCCTTATTCCACCTGCAACACTTAGCAGTTATACAAATCCAATTTAAATAGCAGTTACGGCCTCTCGCAGGTATCTTTTGTCCTTTAATCAAATCCTGTTTACTGCTGTGGCAATTATTTTCAATTTACCCACTTAAAGGAGACTGGAAGTGGTCCACCAGGGGCCCTCTATGAGGAGAGAGAGAGAGAGAGATAGAGGAAGAGAGGGAGAGAGGGAGAGAGAGAGAGCGGGGAGGGAGGGAGGGGAGAAAAAAAAAAACAGCTTGCAAACACGTAACCTCCAAAAGAGCGTTTTAGCTTTATCTGCTCTCATCTGGCATGGCGTGATTTAATTTCCGAGCCCTTAAACATGACGAATTACTCCGCTTGTCTTCACTTAATGCTTTTAACAGATCCCAATAAACTGCATTAATCAGGTGAGCGCCGGGCCCAGGGCCGCAAGCTGGAGTTGCTCATTTACCTTATTAGTCGCTGACTTTAGCGCATAACCAGGTGGATAATCTTGCAGCTTTACAGCCTTAATTATGCCATAATCAGTTCAGCAGTTGGCCTTCAAAAAAATTTAAAAAAAGCGAACAAGAGAGAGAGGCAGAGAGACAGAGAGGGAGAGAGAGAGAGAGAGAGAGAGGGAGAGAGAGAGAGAGAGAGAGAGAGGGAGAGAGAGAGAGAGAGGGGGGAGAGAGAGAAAAGCCAGAAGCAAGCAAACGCCTCTCTCTCTCCCTCTGTGCTTCATTCCCCCTGGTTCTTCTAGCAGGCCCGCTCATCCCAACCCACATTCCCAGAGTCGGTGCTGGACCCCCCTGCCAAAGCACGCGAAGGGCAGACTAACTTTGTAGGACAAGACAAAGCTTCAACATATGGCTTGATTCCCCCAGGTCCTCTCTATCCAGGGGGGCCAGCCTACGAGGCCTGGTGCTTTTCCTGATGACATGGAGGGGGGGGAAAAAAAACTTTGCTTTTAAATGTCTGCCATTACCATGTCTAGATATAGTTTCTCCCAACAGATTGGCCGGGATCATTTGAGAATTCTTTCAGTTTTTTTTAGAGCATAATAAATGTTCCTATATGGCGGTGGCTAGTCAGCTGCTAGGTTAAAAGGCATTTGGAAGGTTTGTTGGGGGACGAAGTTTTGCATCCCAGCCTCTCGTCCTGTGCTGGTTATGCCGTACACACACACACACACACACACACACACACACACACACACACACACACATGTCCCAGATGTGGCCCGTGTCTGACGGAGGGACTCCCATCCCAGGAGCAGAGAGCCGTCTGCTCATCACTCAGTGGGCTCCTCCTCACACGTCTCACACCCATCTCTGTTTAGATCAGCAAGTGCCTCCGCAAATGTTTCACGCTG
>NC_045165.1:1967954-1972954 GCF_900700415.2 Clupea harengus
GCCGTACACACACACACACACACACACACACACACACACACACACACACACATGTCCCAGATGTGGCCCGTGTCTGACGGAGGGACTCCCATCCCAGGAGCAGAGAGCCGTCTGCTCATCACTCAGTGGGCTCCTCCTCACACGTCTCACACCCATCTCTGTTTAGATCAGCAAGTGCCTCCGCAAATGTTTCACGCTGGGAAATAAATATCTGCTATTTAACTTCATTATTATAAATCAAATGAGTGCTTCTCGGGCAGCTAATGAAGACGAAGTGAAATATGGATGTTTTTCTCATTGCGTTTCAGCCCAATTAAGTGGGCCATTTAATGCTAATTAGCCACTAAACTTCAATTTGTGTCAAGCCATTCAGTCTTTCTGAATTTTCCTGTGCTCAAATCTCACTTTTCTGCCGGCTACGCAATCAAGAGACATCTGTGTGCGGAGCAATCTCACACCTCTATTGGGCACGACAAAGGCAATTCAAATATGTCACAGATAAAACACAGACAAACAAACAGACAAACAAATAAACAACACAACACCAACAAAAGAAGAGTACTGATTACTGCGGATCCTCACTGTTGAGTAGCAGCGTGATGCTGTGTGTAATAGCCTGCCATCTTGGTGTGTGTGTGTGATGCTGTGTGTAATAGCGTGCCATCTTGTGTGTGTACGTCACAAATAATGTCATTCAGTGGGTCACAGTTGGGGCTTTCAAATATGTAGTTTGACGGTGAATTAATCACCGGTCATTAGTATTTTCCACAACCATCATGATTTCAGTAATTTAGGAGACTTATTGTAGAAATGACATCTCATTATTTCATGTGAATACATGTTTCCAACCTTAATTACAGAATAATTAATTGCCAGCAGTTTGTATACGATATCAATTACAGTCACAAAGCACACATTGATATGCCCCCAAAATCTAATAGCATTACTAGCGAAACGAAGCCCAGCTGTGTGCTGTGTGTTTCTGTGGTATCCGAGATCCTGAAGAAGTAAATATTTAACGCCTTGACAAGCTCAGGGTGGGCTGCCAAGTGCTGTGAATGGTTAAGATTTCACTTACGCTGAAATGCCTTCAAAAGTGGCCCATCCCAAGCAGGTTAGACAGGCCTGTGACAGGCACAAACATCTGCTGCCCTGTTCAATTTCACAAAACAAGAAAAGGAAGGGGGGGGGGGGGGGGGGTGGATGTGTGTGTGTGTGGGGGGGGGGGGGGGGGGGGACTTGACACCCATACAATTGCTGCCGGAAAAGGCTCAAGCCTTTCCAAGATTAAAGCAAGCATGCTAATGCCTGCTTATTCAACTGTTTGATAAACCGGCCCCGTTGTAGTGTGTGACAGCAGACACATACGCTGCTCCCACCAGGTGGAGAGTGAACGAGCAAGCGGACGAGCGGACGGGCGAGCGAGCGAGCAGGCAGGGGAAGGAGGCTGGAGCTCGCCAGTCAGAAGTTAAGAGTCATATGTTAATTCATCTGGGGCTGCTTTTGACGTCTCGCCAGCAGTTTTCCCCTCAGCGCAGTTGTTTCCCAGATTTTTCCCTCCGCAATCAAACACCAGTCTCACACTGCTCACTGCCTGTCATGGAGGGTCTGTCTGCTCACACACTGACAAAGAGAGAGAGAGAGAGAGAAAGAGATAGAGAGGGGGGAGAGGAAGAGAGAAGGAGAGAGAAAGAAAGCAAGAGAGAGTGTGAGAGTGAGGAAGAGACAGGGAGAGTTAGGAGAGAGAGAGAGAGAGAGAGATAAATAAATAGATAGAGTGAGAAAAAGAGAGATGGGGAGAGGTACAGAGAGAGGCACAGCCTGACAGTCTGGTTAATATTTTGACATTAGTAAATGAGAGAGGGAGAGAGAGAGAGAGATGATGTAGAGAGAAGGAGAGAGAGAGAGAGAGAGAGAGATGATGTAGAGAGAAGGAGAGAGAGAGAGAGAGAGAGATGATGTAGAGAGAAGGAGAGAGAGAGAGGCACAGCCTGACAGTCTGGTTAATATTTTGACATTAGTAAATGAGAGAGACAGAGAGAGAGAGAGAGAGAGATTTTGACATGAGTAAATGAGAGAGAAAGAGAGAAAGAGGGATATTTTGACATGAGTAAATGGCAGAGAGAGAGAGAAAGAGGGATATTTTGACAGAGAGAGAGAAAGAGAGGGATGAGTAGATGGCAGAGAGAGAGAGAGAAAGAGAGGGATGAGTAGATGGCAGAGAGAGAGAGAGAGAGAGAAAGAGAGGGATGAGTAGATGGCAGAGAGAGAGAGAGAAAGAGAGGGATGAGTAGATGGCAGAGAGAGAGAGAGAGAGAGAAAGAGAGGGATGAGTAGATGGCAGAGAGAGAGAGAGAGAGAGAAAGAGAGGGATGAGTAGATGGCAGAGAAAGAGAGGGATGAGTAGATGGCAGAGAGAGAGAGAGAGAGAGAAAGAGAGGGATGAGTAGATGGCAGAGAGAGAGAGAGAAAGAGAGGGATGAGTAGATGGCAGAGAGAGAGAGAGAGAGAGAAAGAGAGGGATGAGTAGATGGCAGAGAGAGAGAGAGAGAGAGAAAGAGAGGGATGAGTAGATGGCAGAGAGAGAGAGAGAAAGAGAGGGATGAGTAGATGGCAGAGAGAGAGAGAGAGAGAGAAAGAGAGGGATGAGTAGATGGCAGAGAGAGAGAGAGAGAGGGATGAGTAGGTGGCAGAGAGAGAGAGAGAGAGAGGGATGAGTAGATGGCAGAGAGAGAGAGAGAAAGAGAGGGATGAGTAAATGAGAGAGAAAGAGAGAAAGAGGGATGAGTAGATGGCAGAGAAAGAGAGGGATGAGTAGATGGCAGAGAGAGAGAGAGAAAGAGAGGGATGAGTAGATGGCAGAGAGAGAGAGAGAAAGAGAGGGATGAGGGGAGGACCGGGACAGACGTGCGGCGCAGCGAGAGTTGGGCCGGCGCGATGAGAGACGATGTCAGCCAAAGTTCACTGGACAGAGATCGCCTGGTCAGGAGAGAAAAATCTCTTAATCTCGCATATCCTAATACAACATGATGGGCCAAATCTGTCCTAAAATGGAGCCTTTTATTTGAAATAGTGATGCCACAGTGTTTATAGTTTGGTATTATTCAGGATATCAAGGGAAGGTGCTAAATATTGTTTGTTTTTTATTTTTATTGTTTAATGTTTTCAGTTTTGATTAAATGACAGTAGACTTAATTAGTCAAATATAGTAATCACAGTTTATGTAGCAAAGTAAAAAAAGGATCACATTTATTCCCGACATATTTGTGGTAAGAATTATCAACGATGTACTTTTAATCGTGTGTTTAATCGTGTAATTTATGCAGTTTTACTCTGCATTCTAGCATTTGCCTCTAAACAGGATGATCTATGGGCACGCGTTGCCTTTGCAAAATTCTGGTTAGATGTAGTTTAACATAATGGCTGACCAAGGTGATATTGTTAGTGTGGTCTTAGCGTGGAGCACATTAGCGGTAACAGCTATGGAGGCTAATCCACACAGAATAATACATCAAGTCACAGATGGCTAGAAGAAGGTCACAGTAGGCCACTGAACACAACACTTAAAGAAGAAGAAGAAGAAGAAGAAGAAGGAGAAGAAGAAGAAGGAGAAGAAAGGGGAGGAAGGAAATAAAGCTGGTGCACGGTACACATCCACACCTTGGCAATTAATCATTATTAGTGGTTAATCATTACCAGTTCATTAGTTCAGATCATCTATCCTCTGCTGCCTGACTGAAGGGCCTGGGCCGTCTGGGGTTGGTGTGTGTGTGTGTGTGTGTGTGTGTGTGTGTGTGTGTGTGTGTGTGTGTGTGTGTGTGTGTGTGTGTGTGTGTGTTCGTGTGCGTGTGTGCGTGTGTGCGTGTGTGTGTGTGTGTGGTGGGGGCACACGAGTCTGACAGCTCCTCACACAACAGAAACAAAAGGAGCAGTTAGGGAAAAACCTCCTACTTGTTTGAAATTGACAAATGGAGCCGAAGCATGTTGTGAATGTGGAAATGTCCAGAGTGGACGTCTAAAGAGGGGGGAGGGGAGGAGGAGGAGGGAGGGAGGAGGGAGGGAGGGGAGGAGGAGGAGGTCTGCCACCCTCTCTTGTTCTCTCTCTCTCTCTCTGTCTCTCGCTCTCTCTGCCTCACTCCCTCCCTCCCTCTCATTTTCCATCTCTCAATCTTATTCTCCCTCTTTCTTTTTTCTCTTTATCCCTCTTTTTACTCTTCTCTCTTTCTCTCTGTATCCCTCTCTCCCTTTGTGTATACATCTCTCTGTTTTACATTCCCAGTCTCTTCCATTATCATTCTTTCTCTCTGCATCTCTACTTCACTCTCTCTCCCTCCCTCATTCTCTCTCTCTCTCTCTATCCTTCCTTCTCTCTCTCTCTCCCAAGCCCTTTGCTCTCTCTATCCCTCCCTCATTCTCTCTCTCTCTCTATCCTTCCCTCCCTCCTTCACCTGTTCCTGCTCTTTGAGGGGTGCAAATGTGTGGAGCGATATGCATGGTGTTCCCCCAGCTCTGCTCTCTTCCATCATCCTCTGTCAGAGGGGTGCTGGGCTCGGGTGCTGGGCGCGGGTGCTGGGCGCGGGTGCTGGGCGCGGGTGCAGGCCGGCCCGCCGTGATTGATGGAGCCGCCCTGCGCTGGTTTGGGTGGCTGCTAAGGGTCCGCTGCCGTCCAGGGAACCGGTGTGTGTGTGTGTGTGTGTGTGTGTGTGTGTGTGTTTATGTGTGTGTGTGTGTGTGTGTGTGGTTGGGTGGATGGGTGGGTGGTTGTGTAACCGTAATTTCCCGACTATTAACCGTGGTTTATACATCGATTTTGTAAACTTTCTGCAGCACTGTGGTTAAACTCCAGTGTGCTCTGTACATTTATTTATTTCTCACACTTATTCTCGCGCGTGTTAACCAGCAGGCCACCTTGCTCTCGATCACACGGTCAGCAACAGGAGACAGCTCTTCCTCCCCCCCTCTAGTCACGCGTGCGCCTCGTCTCCTTCGTCTTCTTCTGT
>NC_045165.1:1977954-1987954 GCF_900700415.2 Clupea harengus
ACACAGAGCCCAGTCCCAAGTCTCCCGAGGATGTCTTTGAAGGCGTCCTATGAGAGGAATGATTACTGATAGCACTTCTGCTGGCTTGGGACTTCATCTGGCCATTCGAACGCAACTGTTTTCTCTGTGTGTGTGTGTGTGTGTGTGTGTGTGTGTGTGTGTCTGTGTGTGTGTGTGTGTGTGTGTGTGTGTGTGTGTGTGTGTGCGCGCGTGTATTTCAAAGTAACAAAAGCATTAACAGCCACTTGAAGAATAAACATTCATGGGTGAACAACGCGGGCAGGATAGATTACAATCACATATAGCACTCATGTCTCAAAGATAGATTACGATCACATATAAACACTCACGTCTCAAAGGGGGGGAAAGTCCCCAGACAAAGTTAATAAATAGGAAAGCCCGGCTCTTGTTTGTTTTGAATGTGTAAAATTATCTTAAAGAATAAGCGGCCTTGTCTGCACTTCCCAGAGATTTAATACCAGAGACTCCATATGTATCCGAGGGGCCTTTATAACAAACTGCAAAGAAGTCATTATCTAAAGGGGGGTATTATAATTAACAAAACAATAAAAGTTTATTAATGAACATTAAAATGCAAAATAGTGAAAAGAGATCCTATCAATCAAAGATGACTCCCTTTTGCAGTTTTAATTAGATATTGCAGTTAATGGTGGAAGGGGGAGTTTGGAAGGATTTAATTGCAGTGGTTTAATGGGCCAACATCTTTTTAAAGTTAGAGATAAAAAAAAATGTAATTTATAGAATAATGTAATTTTTATTTCGGCTGCAACTAATAAAAGCTGGCCAAAGTGAGGATCCATCCTTGTGTTTTTGAAAGCGCTGATGCCCGGCTTTCAACTTTCCTCTCTCTCTCCCGCCCAGTAGTGATGCCGTGTAGGGAAATGACACGGACATCTTCCCGGACACAAACACACACCTACACACACACGGATGCCATGCTGGCCCATAAAATGATATATATGATCTCCTCCCTTTCTACCTATATGGCACATCCTGTACAGCCTTAATCACAATGCAGCTCCGACCGCACAAAATCTGGACTTAACACACAAGGTTACTTTCGGGGGTTAAAGTCGGAGTAAATGGAGGCCGCGGTTAAAGGTTAATTAAACAAACAAACTGTCTCCTAACAGGCTGCTTAAACGATCACCGATGATCAAACTCAGTCGCCCTCTCTCTCCGCTGCGCATTAAAACTAGAGGCGTGAGTTTACTCCGACACACGCAGAGGCGTGGAGAGGCCGGGGCCGTGAAAAATATCGGGAACAGCGTCGCCTCAAATCTAGAGAGAGAGATGTTCCTGAGAACCCGCGGAGCTATTTCAGAAACAGGGCACATTCAAATCAGAGTGCCTCCTGCCCCAGTTTCTCAAGCTCTGCAGTAATTAGGACATGGTTTGAACTCGCTTAGCTCTTTGCTGTGTCGGGCCAAGAGGTCCAACGACTATTATAAATCGAGCGTGGGGAAAGGGGCCTTCTGATTGGTCGAGACCCTCCATTAAACATAGTCCCACCTCACCATGTTTGATAGTTCAGATTTTTCACACTTTAATGCTCGGCGTGGAATAAACACGTCAGATTTTTCACACTTTAGGGCTCAGCGTGGAATAAAGACGTCAGTTGTGTGTTGAGTTCACATAATATAAAAGATTAATGCCACAAAGGATTCCAATGCAGAGAATGACAACTACACTTGACCAGAGAAGTAATGACACTTCTAGAAATGACTTTGACTAAAAATGCACATCAAAATCAAGTCTCTGTTTCCTCGTTAGTGTTCGTAGAGTGGAATTATTTCTGGCGAGAGACTGAAGGGAGGTTGTAGAGTGACGGGGGACATTTTGAGATCTTTTTAAGAGTTGAGTTTAGTTTAGTTGAGACGCAGTGAGAGAGAACTGAGCACTACTTCAGCCTGGTGGAACACTGTGTCCTCATTGGTTCCTGGTCCGGACGACCCCTTCGGCCAGCACACTCACCCGTCAAGACCACACACACTCTCGCTCGCTCTCACTCGCTTTCTGTCTAAATCTGGGAACAAGTGTGTGTGTGTGTGTGTGTGTGTGTGTGTGTGTGTGTACGTATGTGCATGTGTGTGTGCCTGTTTGTGTGTATTTGTGTGTATGTGTGTGTGTTTGTGTTAATGTATGTGTGCCTTTTTGTGTGTATTTGTTTGTGTGTGTGTGTGTGTGTGTGTGTGTGTGTGTGTGTGCTTGTGACAGAGTGAGCACAAGAAAAAAAAGCACAGGAACAAGCTAAGCACAGACTTGTTCAATCTATTTTTTGCCTGTTTCCCCAACCAGAGCCACAGGCTTTTGCACATATCAGCCGCAATGTATACTGCATGTGACATCCCAGTCCAACACAGTAACAGTGACTTTGACCTGCCCTTCAGAACAGAGTGGCCTCAGCTCTAAGCTGAAGGAAAGAGAGAGGGGGAGAGAGAGGGAGGGAGAGAGAGGGAGGGAGAGAGAGAAAGGGGAGAAGAAGAGAGGGAGAAAAAAAAAAAAGCAAGTGAGTGAGAGTGAGTGACTGAGAGAAAGAGAAAGAGAAATTTGGAGCAAGCCAAGGGGGGGACGAAATGCACATTAGAATATACACCTCTTGTCTGACTGCCTTTTCATATAAAGTATATTATATCTGATCTGTTTCAAAAAGCACACTAGTGCACATTAGAATATACACCTCTTGTCTGACTGCCTTTTCATATAAAGTATATTATATCTGATCTATTTCAAAAAGCACACTAGTGCACATTAGAATATACAACTCTTGTCTGACTGCCTTTTCATATAAAGTATATTATATCTGATCTGTTTCAAAAAGCACACTAGTGCACATTAGAATATACACCTCTTGTCTGACTGCCTTTTCATATAAAGTATATTATATCTGATCTGTTTCAAAAAGCACACTAGTGCACATTAGAATATACACCTCTTGTCTGACTGCCTTTTCATATAAAGTATATTATATCTGATCTGTTTCATAAAGCACACTAGAAATGCGAAGCATAAGTAAGAGTTGTGTAATACAAATAATTTGTGTTACTTTAAAACATTTATAATGTTTTCTTCCAATGCTGTTATTCATGAAAACAAACCAGGAGGTTGACTCTTTGTAACAAGTTCACTCCCCAGAACACAAGCAGAGCCTGTCTTCGTGTTCTGCGCGTGAGATCCGTCTCCGAGAGGATGCTCTGAACTCTTCACAGAACCTCCACGAGCCTCGTGTCAAGGAGAGAACCTGCCGCTTTTGTGCCTGCTCAAGTTCTTCTGTGAGAGTGTTCTTCCTTATCATAGCCACCAGGGGAAAACACTAGTAAATTGGCATCGTTTCTCGACTCTGGTCAAATTTTGACATTTGTAAAACTTGAAAACTCAGCAGAGAAGAAAGGGAGAGAGAGAGAGGGGGAGAGAGAGAGAGGGAAAGTGTGTGTGTGTGTGTGTGTCTGTGTGTGAGAGAGACTGAGATGTCAGTTTTAATTTACACAAACACAGAAAATTGTGCACAGCAGCTCTTTGGCCTGAAGCCATGGAACTTGCCGGCAGATCAGCCATAGAGATGGTGGTGTGTGTGTGTGTGTGTGAGTGTGTGTGAGTGTGTGTGTGTGTCCTTGAAGACTTCAGGTGAAAACCAGGAAGAGAGAATCGTAACCACCCAGCCAGTCACAGTGAGTGCGTGATTCTGTCAGTCACCGTGGTGTGTAATGAAAAGGTTTGGAGCCATGGTTGGCCCGTGTTTGCAGGAATGGTACACTTTCCCTATCAGTGACACACTATGGTCACCGTCAGTGTGCAGTCTAAAGAACATCTAATCAACAAATAAATATAGATAAATAATCTAATAAACAAATAAATATAAACAAATAATCTAATCAACAAATAAATGTATGCTTCAGTCTCATTCCCACTGAGACACAGAAGACAATCATCTCTTGAACTCTTTTAGGTTTAAAGTGTTTAAAGTATTTCTTTTATTTGAATAATTATGTTATTTATTAACCTACCACATTACATGGAATTTATAAAATGATTCAAAAATGGTTTGCACACTGGAACAAAATCCAAATAACCAAAATAACATGGTTAGTAGATTTATGAGCAAAATAACTCAATATAATAGAGGACAAAAGCATATAAAATAGGCATAGCATTGTATATTGTTGTACATTGTATATTGTTGTCCCAATTAACATGATAATGTAGGCTAATACATATTGCTATGACAATTATTAAACTGGAATGTTTTAATTGTTTCTGTCAGAGAGCAAGTCCCCATTCCATTCCATTCCTGGTAAATACTTACACTAAAGCTGTAGTTAATGTTTCCCTCTGTCCCATTTCCCTCCTCCCCTGACGGCAAGAGAAGAAAGTTAATCTCATTGTAATGTGATCTCTTTGATGACAATCTGACATGACAGATAAATTCGATTTTACTCTCCACAGAGTGAGGCAGATGTTGCACATGGGGACTATGACAAAAGGACACGCTCCAAAACCCACGCTGAAGCACGTACACACAAGAGACAGTGAGACAGACAGGGACAGACAGGGACACAGAGACAGAGACAGGGACACAGAGACAGAGACAGAGACAGAGAGACAGAGACAGAAAGAGAGAGAGAGAGAGAGACAGAAAGGCAGATAGGGACAGGTTTGAAAAAGCTTCGCATCACTGTGTGAGAACAACCATCTACAGATTTTCAAACAGCAAACAGCAGTTTTATGAAGAAATGCATAGTAAAAAAAAACCCGAATTAATAATTATCATCATCAGGTCAATATGTAACAAACTAAAATCTGGAAAACGTCAATTCATTGTTTTCATTTTCATGAAGCTCTTACCGGCTGACCTGATTATTAAACATTAGTCTTTTCTGTGCCTGCGATGTGTTCTATGCTCCTACCAGCCAACCTGGTTGTTAAACATTAGTCTTCTCTGTGTCTCCAATGTGTTCTAAATAGACGCCCAGTAGTTCACCGAGAGAATATCTTTAAACTTGAGTCCACAGCCCAGTAATTAAGACACAGAGTCACATTCAAACCCCGTGTCAAAGTGGCGCCCTCGAGTTCCCCAACTTCACCGAGCTCAGCTTTTGTTCTGGGTTCCGTTGAGTTCCCCTGTGGATCGGAACCCTCCCTGTTCAACCGTAGGGTGCCAATATTCCAATCTGCAACATAATTAATAATTTATTTAATTCTCCCGCTCTGACCTCGGGACAAGGCTGGCACTCGCCAATCTATTTTTAGCGCGCCCAATGAATTGAGTTTCATTAAACCTTGCTTTCCTCCAATCAGTGTCCTCCGCTGTGAAAGGGGGGGGGGCCACGTCAAGGTTGAAGGCGTCAATAGCTGCGCCTCGGTACACGGGGACTTCCACCAGGAGTTGGAGGCACCAATAAAATTTCACAGTGGGGGAAAGCGTGTCATTGTGCTCTTGTGTCCTGCTGACATTGGCAGATCAGCCATTAAACTTTTGTGTGAAATTTACACGCTGTAATTATAGGAAGGACTTTTCTCTGTGTCTCCGGCAAGGAAGTCGAACATTTGAAGCACGGGGGCCCACACGTGAGCCTGAAAGGATAATAGTTAGCTCTCTAATAATGTTGACAAACCTGTAAAGGCCATTACCCCGAGCCAGGGCGGGGATAATTGGCCAAACACAACGACTTCAATGGCGCTCAGCTGGAGCTCACTACAAAGGTCTGGACAAAAAACAAAAACTGTGATGCACGCTTCACACTCTCTTAAGTGTGCAGGCAAACTACCCATACATGCACTATCACTTAGAGATTTTCATTTTAAAACTGGGTTAGTGCAGTTTCCCTTCAATTCATACCACCTAGTAAATACTTTAGTTAAGGTGGTATGATTTAAAATACTAGAGAAGGGGGGAAAATACTTTAGTTAAGGTGGTATGAATTAAAAGAATAACAAAGGGGAAAAGACTCCAGTAAAACAGGTGATCAACGTGGTTAACACTCTCATTATAGCTGAATGAATCAGTGAATCAATGAAGTTGAGCAATATTTGATCAGTGTAAAGTAAACATATTTTTTAAAAGCAATAAAACATTTAAAGGTTTAAAACTAAAACCTCAGTGTGTGTGTGTGTGTTTTCGAGGACTGCTGCTTGGAGAAATGTCAGCGTACACACACAAACACACACACACACACACACACACACACACACAGTGCAGTACTTTTTAAACACTTTTTTCATAACTTAAATATCACTTGTAAAAAAATGGCGAATGTAAAAGTGCACTGCTCCTCCGGGCTGATGTAGCAACATGAAGCAGACATGCACCAGTGAGTGTGTTTCCCAGCCTGGTCCAAAGTGGGAGAAGATAACAGAGACACCCAGGGAGACGTGTGGCGAAGGAGCCCAGAGCTGGCATCTTCTAACAGAGCTTAAGCACAGCCTGTCTCTGCTGTTTATTTTTACACTGGCCTTTATTGGATGCAACTCGCTATTTTGCAAAGCGTTTAGAGTGTTATCCATTCTTAGCACACACACACACACACACACACACACACACACACACACACACACACACACACTCACGTTTAGAGTGTTATCCGTTCGTACCACTGGAGACAACCTTGGAGGAAAGAAATCGCTTGAGGAGGCAGCAGTACCTGTGGCACTGCCAGCATTGGAAAACACACACAGGAGAGATGGAACAAAGCGCACACACACACACACACACACACACACACACACACACACACACACACACACAGAGCAGGCCAGTAACATTAGAGAGACACGTAGAGAATATGTTTGTGCATGTGTGTGCGAGTAGAAAAAAAATGGGGAGTATTTGCGAAAGCGTGAATTCATGAAATGTGACACTGGAGATCAGAAAACATGATTTTCCGGTAGACGGGGCGAGCTGGTGTGACGTCTGGGAAAAAGAGAACATTCCTGGCCTGTCTCTTTTCATCGCGTCTGCGGACGGGGCGCTGCCAGATCCAGCGCCCGCGCCGGGGTGAGGAGACGCGTGGCACCACTGACATCCTGTCCACTCCTGTCATCTCGCGCTGGACGCCACCTCTCTGCCACCACACACACACACACACACACACACACACACACACACACACATGCAGTGGCCCCGGGCCGGGCACTGAAGCCTGGTTTCCCCCCTGGAGCTGACCCCCCCACCCCCCCTTCTGACTCCTGGTTGTGCCCCCCACCCAGACACCCCGGCTCATCGGGCTGACAGTGTCCCTGCTCTATGTGCCGGCCTCCATTTGCTGTGCGCTGCGTGAGTGGCTGGTGGAGCAGGAGGAAGGGGCCAGGCCAGGGCTAGGCTAGGCTATGCTATGCTACGCTACGCTAAGCTAAGCTAAGCTAGGCTAGGCTAGGCTAGGCTGCTAATGCTGCTGTCTCTGGGCAGGGCACCCAGATGTGCGCTCATTGAGTCGTGAACACTTCACTGTGTGATTGGGCTTAGACTGAGATCAAGGATGCTATTAATGAACAGAAAAAACACACACACACACACACACTCACACACACACACACAGATAGATAGAGAGAGAGAGAAAGGTGCAATGCCAATTTAATATTAAGTTACTTAATGATTTTTTATTTAATTTAATTCTTTTAATTCTAGTTTTCATTTGAAGTGAAAAGATGCCTTTCTGCTCTCCCCTTGGCTCTCCACACTGACTGCCCTCTGTTTAGGGTTTTATGTAAAGTTGGCCACATCTCCACACACACACACACACACACACACACCCTGTTTGAGTCAGGCCTGGGCGGGGGATAGACTGCTGTCTGTTCTAGAGCTGCTCTAATGATGTTTTATTTATTGATGTCTTCATCTATCTGCTCCTCTAATTGATCAAAGGCTGTCTGCTCTCTTTAATACTGACTCTATTAGAGCATGTAGCACCTGTGCTGACAGGCCAACCTGGCACAACACAACACACACACACACACACACACACACACAGCGCCGCGCTTACGAACACACACTCTCACAAACACACGCGGCTCGTGTGGGGAGAGACCCACACTTGATGCAGGGAAATGCCAAAGCACAGGACAAACACACACTCTCTCTCACACACACACACACACTCTCTCTTACACACATTCTCACACACACACACACACACACACACATACACGCACTCTCTCTTACACACATTCACACACACACACACACACACACACACACACAGGAGTGGAGCAAACACACTCAAACACACACACACACACACACACACACACACACACACACACACACTCTGAGCACGTGTGCCAAATCCGCTCCACGTCTCGTACTTATCTTTCCCCTCAAATCTGCTTCCCCCCTTCCCTGCGTGGCGCCCTATGCCAGGCATGCCAGCGCGTGCCAGCCCGTGCCAGCCCGTGCCAGCGTGCTGATGCCAAGCTGAAATGACACCACCTCTCCCCACGGACCCTCCTAATTAGACCCGGCCTGTCCCCGGCGCTCCACATGGCAGCAGAGACAAAGGAAGTTTCACTCGTTTGGATGCTTTCCCCTCCTCCTCCTCCTCCTCCTCCTCCTCCTTTTTTCTCCTCTCCTCTCCTCTCTGTCTCTCTCTCTCTGTCTCTTTTTTGTCATTTCGTCTGAGGGGCCTATCTTTAGCAGATGCTCACTACTCTCCCCATGTCTTTTATTGAGCGCCAGTATCATTAAAGTGTCATTGAGAAGTGACACCACTTAATTTTAGCAGTTTCCAACGCGTCTCTGCAGCAGGCACAGCTTCTAACGGGAACGTGTGTCTCTCTCTGTGTGTGTGTGTATGTGTGTGTGTGTGTGTTGTGGGGGCACTGGAATGCGCTTTACTGAGCTGAGGGATATTTTTGCCCAACACTCAGCAATTTATCAAACAAAAGAGTCACAAGGGGGACAGGGGGCGGCATGCGTGTGTGTGTGTGTGTGTGTGTGTGTGTGTGTGTGTGTGGGTGCAATAGATGATCAAACCTGAGTCAATAGGTATTTAGTCTTTGTATTGATGGCGCCCCTACCCCCCCCCCCCCCACCCGGCTCATGTAAGGAATACACTCCTCAGGACATCAAGCCAACCATCAGTTTCCTGTGTGCAATCTTAAAATACCTCTGGCTCCTTGGGTCAGGCGGTGGGGCACACACACACACACAGACTCAACTACACACAGACAGACACATATCCACACACACATACGCACACACACACAGACACACACACACACACACACACACACACACACGCCTGGAATCAAAGAAAGCTGTTGACCTTCACCTCCGCGTAAAAGCACCAGGCTCCCGGAGCGCTGCCCGGGCGTTGTCACGGTGATGTGTGTTCTCACCCGCACCGGCGTTGAAGGCCGGACGGACGGCCGCCTCCTCACCACCTCATTCTCGCTGACACCCAAAATGGAGTGCCTGCTTGGTACGCAGCCCCCGAGCGCGTTTGAAAGTAAAAGGTTTTTTTTTTCTTCTTTAAACAGCTGTCACTCTTAACTCACCCCCCCCCCCCACACACACCTCACTCAGCCACCCCGCCCCCCACCCCACCCCAACATCTCTTCAGGGAGGCACACACACGCTTCATGGGGGAAATCCTTTGGTTGGTTACTTCTGGCTATCGTTCTTGATATAGCCTCCTTCCACGACCAGAGCATCACCACACACTTAGTTAACACGTTATTGCTTCACTTTATCTGCGTTATTGTATCGGCCGTGTCTGCGCCCACAGACAGGGACAGGGCTCCGGTGCAGGAGCAGGGAATCAGTGTCATCTGTGACCTGTGAACGACCACACTCTGCTGGTATTAAGTCTGAAGCGCTCGCGGATCTGCACGAGTGACAGAGCGAATACACAGGAGGGTCGCCGCCAGAATGGGCTCTATATGGTTACATGCCCCCACACACACACACACACACATACACACACGCACACACACACACACACACACATACACTAACGCGTGTACACATGGACCCACAAATGCACTG
>NC_045165.1:1992954-1995454 GCF_900700415.2 Clupea harengus
CCCACCCTAAACCCCCCAAGCTCCCTCTCTCCCCTCCCCTCCTCTCCCACTCCCCCC
This sequence comes from Clupea harengus, assembly GCF_900700415.2. NCBI lineage: Eukaryota > Metazoa > Chordata > Actinopteri > Clupeiformes > Clupeidae > Clupea > Clupea harengus. Next base: position 1,993,012 of record NC_045165.1, read on the forward strand.
ACCCCACCCCACCCTAAACCCCCAAGCTCCCTCTCTCCCCTCCCCTCCTCTCCCACTCCCCCAACTCCCCCCCCCCCTTCCCTAACTAACCCACCCCCCCCCCCCCCCCCCCCACCTCCTCTTTTAAAAAAAAGAAAAAGAGCATCTCGGAGGCCATTCATCAGCTTTCCAAGGGAGCGGGCATCGGTTCCACTCGCTGGTTTAATTGTTAATGCTAATTGCTATTTATTGGCTGAGATGCAAATGATAGACCAGCCAAAGTGAAATTTTATGATGAGTGAACTCCCCCTTTCGCACAAATTGAAAAAGTGAAACAAGAGGAAGGTGAAATGAGGCGAGGAGGGCCTTAATGGCGCCTTTTTAATGGGGAAGGCAAAATTAAGACTGATTTACGCGGCCCAATCCTCTGTTTTCCCCTCACCAGGCCATTTGGCAGCAAAAATGGAAAAGTAATTGTTCGGCTTTTTTGACGCGGGCCTCAAACTGTTATTTATTGACTGAAATTAATTGCTGTTTATCCTTTCTCCGCACGGAACGCGCTCTATCAGCATTACGAAGTTCAACACCGCGCTTCGCCACTTGCCATTTACTTTGGGGGGAGAGGAACACTTTGAATGCTGTTGAAGCGTGGCCTAATTTAGCCTGAGCTTTCCTGACGTGCCACTGGATGGAGAAGCCGGTGCGGTACAAAGGCACCTTATCCCTGAGCTCACACACACACACACACACACACACACACACACACACACACACACACACACACACACACACACACTCACACACACTCACTCTCACACACACACACACACACACACACACACACACACACACACACACACACACACACACACACACACACACACACACACACACGGTTTTCACGAGAGCACAACAGAAAACAAGAGTCCAGACTTAAGTGAGTCTGCCCCAGTGTCTCGTCTCGTTCTAACAGACCTGTGAGAGTGTGTGTGTGTGTGAGCGTGCAAGTGTGTGTGTGTGTGTGTGTGAATATATGAGTGTTTGAATGGGCGGGTGTGTGAGTGTGTGTGTGTGTGTGAGCATATGAGTGTGTGCAATTGTGTGAGTGTGTGAAGGTGTGACTGGGGGGGCATGTGAGTGTGTGTGTGTGTGTGAGCATACGAGTGTGTGAATTGGCCTGTGTGTGTGTGTGTGACTGTGTGAATGTGTGAGCTGCACCTCCCTCGCCTCCTCCATAGGGGGAGCGGTTCCACTTCCTGTGAAGCGGCAGGGCGCGAGCGCGCGAGTGAGCGAGCTGCAGGACGTGACCTTGGGTGGCCGGGGTGGGGACGAGGCTCCCGTTTCCTTAAAGTGGAGCAGCGCTTTTAAAGGGCGTCTGGGTGGTGCAGGGGTGAGGCGAGCGCGGAGCTTTATTTGGGACGGGTTCGTCTCCCTGACCCGCACGCGCCCAAGCTGGCACTGCCAGGCTTCACCCGGGGGTCTGATCACAGCGACAGGAAGCAGACGGCATGGCCCCTCTGTCACTCATCAGTGACACCTCCTGGTCAGGAAGGGGTTCATCCGGTGAAACACGATCACATGGAGTTCACACACAGAACCTGCACGAGGCACAAGCTCAACACGTCTTTAGGAGCAGGAGCAGGAGGCACAAGCTCAACACGTCTTTAGGAGCAGGAGGCACAAGCTCAACACGTCTTCAGGAGGAGCATACGCAGGAGAAAACGTGACAAACGGCAGGACACAGAACTCAGATGTAATATGCGACGAGGAGTGAGTGGTAGGGGGTAATAAAACAATGATTTATCACAACGTCCTGTTGGCACAAGTACTCACGCATTGACACAGAATTGACACACGGAGCGCAGATAAGGTCTAAGCTCAAGTCCCTTCAGCGGCAGGTGATGGGATAAGTGATAAAGGCACAAAGTGAAGAATGAGCTGCGTTTTTGACACAAGCAATGGGATCATGTTTCACACACACACAGAGTCATACAGACTTTTCACACAAAACATGCTAAAGGGGCAGTAAGGTGACGTAAGCAGCAGCAGCAGGTGATAAATGGATAGAGAGATAGAAGAAACAGCCTGAGATAAGAAGTATATAGATGGATTATACACGACGTAATGAATACGATCAGTTTGCACATATTTTTCCCTTGCCATCAAGTATCAACACTAAAACTCTCTGCGAACATCATCAGATAACTCTTAAAATGGCGGTGAACTCCGACTTCATAATTTGTTGTTTATATTTAATGTTTATAGAATAGAATAGAATAGAATAGAATAGAAAAGCCTTTATTGTCATTGTATTTATACAACGAAATTTTGAGTGCTTCTCCTGTTGGTGTGACGAGGGACAACATATAACACAACAACAACATATAACATAACAATACTACAACTATCCAAAAACAGTAGGAACAGCCCCCCCAAAAATATATATATACATTAAGAGTAGAAC
>NC_045165.1:2000454-2002954 GCF_900700415.2 Clupea harengus
TCTGAGTCTCGGCTGCTCTGAGTTCCTTTCTCCCGGCTGCCTTTTGTGTGTCAGGCCATTCTTTTCATTTAAATATCCCTCTGTTTCTCTTAGCCTCCCCCATTAACATAACAAACAATGGAATCAATTAGATGCCATGCTTCCTACAGCCGCTTTGTAGTCGGACAAGATATTATCTTTGAAAGAGAGGGTGAGATTTTTTTGTTGTTGTTGTGGTCTCTCCCTCTCTGTCTCCCTCTCTCTCTCTGCCTGTCTGAAGGAGGACGTTTTCAAAAGAGGCTGTACAAGGACCTGTACAAGAACTCTTTTCACGGGGAACCTTTTTAAAAATGCACCGCCAAAACACCACAGGCACCCATCGGTGATTCTCCACCACATAAAAGTGGGTTTGAAATCTTTTGGTTTTAAAAAAAGACACCAAACACTGGATGTGACCAAAAGCCTAACCAATATTTACTAGTATCAGATGGAGGACATTTCACCCGGAGCTACCTATACATATAAAAACAAGTCCAGTTGTGCGTGGACATGGAAGGACAGAAACTCCAGTTGTGCGTGGAGATGGAAGGACAGAATTAAATGTGCTCCTCGCTCGCTCGCTCCGTCCGTCCGTCCCGAGCCTCGGCGCTGGGAAGAGGAGGATGGCGGCAGCGTTTGGGTTTCTCCTTCCCTGTCCGGTTTCTCCTTGGTGGCCGCATCCAGCAGTAAATAAATTAGCAGAAAGGGAGAGGCAGGGGAGAATAAAGCTGCCGCACCAGACACCTGCAGCTAAGACAGGCTGCAGGTTCCCTCACCCAGGCTCCCAGCACACACACACACACACACACACACACACACACATACACACACTGCACACACACACAGAGACACACTACTTATACTTATACACATGTGCATGATACACACACAGAAGCATGCACACACGACACACACACACACACACACACACACACACACACACACACACACACACACACACACACACTCACACACACACACACAGGGCCCTTTTTGTATGTTCCGTGTGACAGTATCTGCGGGAGCAGGGCCCTGGCTAGATGGATGGCTACCTCCGACTTGGCCGTTTCTGTGGAGAATGGCCGCGCTCCTTTGCCTAATGATGCTCCATCCATCGTGCGGGCGAAGCGCAGCACTCCGTCGAGGGCGGCCGGGCAGCCTCTGATCACTCTTTATTTGGCAGTGAGCTCTCTGTTCACGGCGAACCCACCACAGCGGCCATTAATATTATATATAGATACCCTTGTCAGGGATTTAAATCAGTGATCCCAGGTCCAGAAAGGGAGAGGGAAACAAGGGGGGTGGGGGGGTGGGGGTGCTGGTGGGGTGGGGGTGAGGTGGGTGGGTGTGTGTGTGTGGGGGGTGAGTGTGGGTGGGTTGGGGGGGGGGCTGGGGGGGGTGAGCGTGGGATGGTTGGGGGTCTGATTGATTGTGTAGGAAGTTGGAGACCCGAGGAGAGTGAAAAAAAAAGAAAGAAAAACAGGAGCTTAAATTTATCACAGGGCTCCTCTCTAGATGTAGCCAGCTGCCAGGGTACACGTGTCATTATTGATATTTCTCCCCTCCTGTAAGCCTGTGACGGCTGTGGAGAGGAGAGGAGAGGAGAGGAGAGGAGAGGAGAGGAGGGGAGAGGAGAGGAGGAGAGAGGAGAGGAGAGGAGGGGAGAGGAGAGGAGGGGAGAGGAGAGGAGAGGAGAGGAGAGGAGAGGAGGAGAGAAGAGAGGAGAGGAGAGGAGAGGAGAGGAGGGGAGAGGAGGGGAGGGGAGAGGAGAGGAGGGGAGAGGAGAGGAGAGGAGAGGAGAGAGGAGAGAGGAGAGGAGAGGAGAGGAGAGGAGAGGAGAGGAGAGAAGAGGAGAGGAGAGGAGGGGAGAGGAGCCGCTCTACGCCAGCACCCAGAAGAAGACAGTCTGCCGGCCCTTAATTATGACAAACACATCAGACTCACACACAACTTCATCAGCTATCGATTGGGTTTCTGTGCTACTGTTTTGGAGCGCGGACAGAACTATGTCTTCAGTGCATACTATTTTACCAAGACAAAAACAAATACCTTTATTGTCTCTGCACATGAACGAGGTTCAGCAACGTCTGAATGTCTGAATGACAAACATGTCTCACTTTAACATGTCTCACTCAAACATGTTTCACTCCAACATGTCTCACTCAAACATGTCTCACTCAAACATGTCTCACTCAAACACGTCTCACTTAAACATCTCACTTTAAGATGTCTCACTTTAACATGTCTCACTCAAACATGTCTCACTCAAACATCTCACTTTAAGATGTCTCACTTTAACATGTCTCACTCAAACATGTCTCACTCCAACATGTCTCACTCCCACATGTCTCACTCCCACATGTCTCACTACCACATGTCTCACTCCAAACATGTCTCACTCAAACATGTCTCATTCAAACATGTGTGTGTGTGTGTGTCTCACTCCCACATGTCTCACTCAAACATGTCTCACTCAAACATG
>NC_045165.1:2020454-2032954 GCF_900700415.2 Clupea harengus
TCTCCCACCGACCACAACACAAATATTATAGTTCTTTCACTCCGTACAGGCCAGTCCTGTGCAAACACCACAGCTTTTCCATGGTAATTACACACGGTGGCATGGTATCATTTCTATGCATACAGACAGGATAGTATATCCTTGCCTTGGTAAAATAGCCATTAAAAGAGTGCCACCTGAACACCCTGCGGTTTAAGAGATTGAGAATACTGTTCTCTCGGACAGGACACAGGACTAACGTTTCTCTTGTTTTTCTCTTGGCTGTTCTGCTCTTGGCTGTTCTCTCTGCTCTAATATGCGTCTGACACTGATGCACGACTGTGAAACTCCTCACACTTTCCTGTTCACTTTATTAATTCACATGGTCACGTTATAATGTACTGACCTTAAAGTGTTGCATGCTATCACTGTTATGGCTGTGATTGTGAATGTGATTGAATGTGATGAGTGAGTAATGCAGAGTCCCATGGTACTGAGATGGTGATGTCTCAGACACCTGGACACTGATGTGAAGATCACATATTACTCTGAATACCACATATAACATGAGACCCAGTGAGACACCTGGACACTGATGTGAATATCACATATTCCTCTGAATACCACATATAACATGAGACCCAGTCAGACACATGGATACTGATCTGAATATCACATATAACATGAGACCCAGTGAGACACCTGGACACTGATGTGAATATCACATATTCCTCTGAATACCACATATAACATGAGACCCAGTCAGACACCTGGATACTGATCTGAATATCACATACTATAACATGAGACCCAGTGAGACACTTGGATACTGATGTTAATATCACATATTACTCTAAATATCACATATTACTCTGAATGACTGTGTAGAATACCTTACCTACCTGTCCCCCTTTGTGATGGCACATTATTGCGTATCGTATTGACCCTAACGGTCCCGTATTCTCATTCTCATCAATATGTATCACAACTCCTCATTTCCTCTGCGATGTGGCGATGTGGCTAACGCAGAGCGGCGTGGAGCTGAGGCGGTGACGTCGTCGTCGTCGTCAGTGGGGCATTCCTGGAGATTTGAGACACAGAGCGAGTGAGTGATTGGAATCGAAAGCCCCGGTGTAAAATTGGGTCCTGGCTGGAGTGTGATGTGCGCGGTGGTGCCGGCGCACGGGGGGGATTATGGGCCCTGCGTGTGGTTTCACCGGGGACTTACAGAAATGGATTAGCTGCATGTGCAGTCAACACTGTAGGGGTATCTATACCATACCAGGATAATCCCACAAGACTGCCGCCTGGGGCACTCACACTCTCAGCCAATGTCATAATCGCACACACAGCAGCACGCTCCCGCAGTGCCTTCACACACACACACACACACACACACACACACACACACACACACACACACACACACACACACACTCACACACACACACCGGGTCTATACAGTCTAATGTATTTTTGAATGTATATAGATTAAATATATAGTGTGTTATTTATGAAGTGTGGATTACCCATGGGGGAATGATCTAATTACAACTCTTATTACAATAACATACAATCACTTTCCCCATGAAAATAAAACACACATAAAGAGGGTTTGGGAGTATGTAGACAAAACTAAACTGTGTTTGAGTTCTGCAGTCTTAGAAGTTAAAAGCACCACATCAGCAGGGAAAAACACATCAGTCAGACGCATCCTCATCAACATTTGACTTTGAATGTTGTTGCCGTCATTAAAGCTAAAAACACGAAAACACAAGACATGTCAGTGGTGATTTGCTGTGTACTAAACATAAACATAAACCACAGCGTTTATGTTTATTTATTTATGTATTTGTGATTGATTATAGAGATGTTATCTGTTCCACTCCATTCCACTCTCCTGCAGTGAGCATATACTTACCATGTAAGAGATATATTGTGTACATGTTGTCTCCCACGCAAGAGATACATTGTGTACATGTTGTCTCCCACGCAAGAGATACATTGTGTACATGTTGTCTCCCACGCAAGAGATACGTTGTGTACATGTTGTCTCCCACGCAAGAGATACGTTGTGTACATGTTGTCACCCAAGCAAGAGATCCATTGTGTACATGTTGTCTCATGTTGTCTCATGTTGTGTATTTATTTATTTATTTTTGGTCATGCCTTCATTAGTGTCAGCACGGACATAAACCACTCCGACCACGAGAGGATGGCCTCGGCCAAAAGATCTGCGGCTCACACCATTAGCCCGGAGCCCATTTGTCCTCCGTATCACAACTGTCTCCTTAGGCCGGGCACCAGGGGTGTGTGGACTTGGCACGGGGGGCGACAGCACTGACCACACACGGCTAACGACAAGCCCTGACCAATGGCGCTGCCAGAACAGCTCTTCCGCCATCCCAACAAATGGAGGCGCGCGGCGGAGCAGAAGGCAGCAGCCAGCGCAGGTGAGCATGATGGACGGGGCCGCTGATGCCTCCTCCCGTCCCCCCCCCCCCCCCGCCCCCCCCCCGCACCTCAGGCAGGTGAGGCCACCTCCACCCGCCGGCCCACGAGCCGAGAGGAGGAGGAGGAGGAGGAGGAGGAGGAGGAGGACAAAAAAAAACATGAAAGAAGAAAAAAGAAACAGAAAAAAATCTCCGTAACGGAAAAGACGGCGGGCCCGCCCAGGCGTAACCCGTTGCCCAGGTGACCGATGCCGTCTCGCTAACCGAATGAGCCGCGATTTACCTCTCGGACCATCTGGTCCCGCTGTCAGAGCAGCCCCCCCGCCTCCTCCCCGGCGGCGGCTGTCTGGGAGGGGGGGGGGCGTGGGGCGGGGGGGGGGGGCTGACGAGCGAGGCCTCGGGGCCCTCCATCACGCCCCGCCACCAGGGCCGCGCCAGCTGTCCCAACTCATTTGCATTCTCTCCCCCAAAATAATGAAATTAGCCACAAGTTTCCTGAGGTGATGCGAGGAGAGGAGAGGAGAGGAGGAGAGGAGAGGAGAGGCGAGGAGCAGACTTAGGCGGGATGTGTCAGTGTGTGACGGCGAACGCGGATCGGGGAAGGTCACGGCGGGACCATGGCTCCAGAAAAAGAAAAAAAGAAAAAAGAAAAAGAAAGCATGCCTGTGTGCGCATGCACACACACAAACACACAAACACACACACAGGCAAAAATCAAACAGAAATAATTTGAAATAGAGACTGTTCTTTAGAAATAAATCCATCCGACAGAGGGGGTAATATTTGCAGTGTCCTTTCGTCCACCCTGGGTTCAAAGATGCTCCGAAACCTTTTGACTCCATTTCTGCGTCTGTGGCTTTGTGTCGGGTTGGCTCTGCAGCCGGGGGTTGGACACTTGCTGAGAGCTATTGTCTTTTTACATTATCTCCACAGTACACACACAGTACACACACTGGATACACACACAGTACACACACAGGACACACGCTGGATACACACACAGTACACACACTGGATACACACACAGTACACACACTGGATACACACACAGTACACACACAGTACACACACAGGACACACGCTGGATACACACACAGTACACACACTGGATACACACACAGTACACACACTGGATACACACACAGTACACACACTGGATACACACACAGTACACACACAGTACACACACTGGATACACACACAGTACACACACAGTACACACACTGGATACACACACAGGACACACACTGGATACACACACAGTACACACACTGGATACACACACAGTACACACACTGGATACACACACAGTACACACACTGGATACACACACAGCACACACACTGGATACACACACAGTACACACACAGTACACACACAGTACACACACTGGATACACACACAGTACACACACAGCACACACACAGTACACACACAGTACACACACTGGATACACACACAGCACACACACTGGATACACACACAGTACACACACAGTACACACACTGGATACACACACAGTACACACACTGGATACACACACAGTACACACACAGTACACACACAGTACACACACTGGATACACACACAGTACACACACAGTACACACACTGGATACACACACAGCACACACACTGGATACACACACAGTACACACACTGAATACACACACAGTACACACGCTGGATACACCAGCACACCACCAGCAGGGCAGCAGAGGGGCTGAGGGGCAGCAGAGGGAAATAAACACACACACACACACACACACACACACACACACACACACACAGACGGAATGAGTGAGTGAGTGAGTTACTGTGTTACTGAAGAGCTGAGGAACAAACAGAAGCATGAAGGATGATACTGAGGAGGCAGACAGACCAATAGAGGAGGAGGGAGAAAGAGGAAGAGAGACAAAGAGAGAGAGAGAGACTGGAAGATGAGTGAGAGGGAGAAGAGAGAGTGAGTAAGAGAGAGTAAGTGAGAGAGAGAGAGAGAGAGAAAGAGAGAGAGTGAGTGAGTTAGAGAGAAAGAGAGAGAGTGAGTGAGTTACAGAGAAAGAGAGAGAGTGAGTGAGTAAGAGAGAAAGAGAGAGAATGAGTGAGGAAACGTGGGCAGAAGAGACACAGTGTTACAGAGAGAAATAAAAAACAAGTGTGTGTGAGTTGTGTGGGCGCGTGAGTGTGTTGTGTGTATAAGTGTGCATATGAGTGTGTTGTGTGTATGTCTGAATGTGTGTTGTGTGTATAAGTGTGCATATGAGAGTGTGTGTGTTGCGTGTATGTCTGGATGTGTGTTGTGTGTATAGGTGTGTATATGAGTGTGTGTGTGTGTGTGTGTGTGTGTGCATATGAGTGTGTGTGTGTGTGTGTGTGTGTGCATATGAGTGTGTGTGTGTGCATATGAGTGTGTGTGTGTGTGTGCATATGAGTGTGTGTGTGTGTGTGTGTGCATATGAGTGTGTGTGTGTGTGTGTGTGCATATGAGTGTGAGTGTGTGTGTGTGTGTGTGCATATGAGTGTGTGTGTGTGTGCATATGTGTGTGTGTGTGTGTGTGTGTGTGTGTGTGTGTGTGTGTGTGTGTGTGTGTGTGTGTGTGTGAGTGTGTGTGTGTGTGTGTGTGTGTGTGTGTGTGTGTGTGTGTGTGTGTGTGTGTGTGTGTGTGTGTGTGTGTGTGTGTGTGTGTGTGTGTGTGTGAGTGTGTGTGTGTGTGTGTGCATATGTGTGTGTGTGTGTGTGTGTGTGTGTGTGTGTGTGTGTAGTCCTGTGGCGCGGCTGCCCGGTGGGAGAGGCGCGGTGTCCTGCTCCGCTCCGTGGCCCTGCTGTCTGCTCAGGTTAGGCTTTGACAGGCGCGCTGATTGATTCCGCTCGCCGGGCCCAGGCTGCTGTGCCGGCCGCCTGGCGGGGCGTTCCTGTCGACCCCGGCCAGGTGATGTGGCACCTGGGGGCCAGGGGCCACGCCGGAGCCGCAGGGTCGCTCTGGATGGGGTCCGGCTGACACGGCTCTCAGTTGACAGACCCAGACTCCTGACTGCTATCATCTCTCTCTCTCTCTCTCTCTCCGTTTTTTCCCCTGTCCTCTCTCTCTCTCTCTCTCTCTCTCTCTCTCCAGTCGGATGCGGTTGAGTCAGACCAGGACAGAAGGTAACAGACGCATCTGTGTGTGTGTGTGTGTGTGTGTGTGTTTGTGTGTGTGTGTGAGTGTGTGTGTGTGTGAGTGTGTGAGTGTGTGTGTGCTGAGTGTGTGTGTATGTGTGTGTGTGTGTGTGTGTGTGTGTGTGTGTGTGAGTGTGTGTCTGCTGAGTGGAACAGTATTCACGCTGAGGACTCTCCCCACGCTCACTAGTCGGCTTGATCCTTTCAAACGTCGGAAGAAAATGGTGATGTTGACGTGTGAAACCTGAGCTGATAACGCAGCTGAAATCACTGTTTCTGCAGATGTCAGACACATTATTGGACCTTGAGGGTGGTAAAGGTTGTTGTTTTTCTCTCTCTCTCTCTCCGCCTCCCTCTCTCTTTCTCTCTCTTTGTCTCCAGGTGTTTTTCGCCAGGCATCAGCACATCCGCGCCATCAATAAGGCCCTGTCACTCAGAGACGTGACGATGGCCGGAGGTACGCGCCTGTCAATAGGCCTTTTGAAGACAGGCACCTGTCTCTTTGTGCGGCCGCCCGCCCAACACAGGCTTGTCAATACATCTTGTGATCGGTGTTCATCATTGCCAGGCCTGTTGGGTTCCATTTGTGGCAACGCAACAAAAATGTGTGTGTGTGTGTGTGTGTGTGTGTCTGCTCAGAGACACAAACTGCTCCCTTTGCTCTATGGACTTCTGATCAAATGGGTAACAAAAGGGCTTTTTTTCCCCGTACGTGTCCTGGGTCGGGCTTTGACCTTTCCACAGGCTAAATGTGTCCACCCAATGCCTTCAAAGAGGCGCTGTCAGTAACCACTGCTGGCCACCCAATGCCTTCAAAGAGGCGCTGTCAGTAACCACTGGTCGGTATAAGCAGCGCTCTACGTTTACTGGAGCACTTGAGCGTCCACGTGGGGGAACGTTGCGAGCACAGACAAAAATGTTTTTTATGTTTTTAAGGCCTTTAAGAAAATGCATCACTATTATACAATTCAAAACAATGCACCAGTTGGAGAGATTAACAAGGACTGACACAAAACTTGGAATCGGAAATGGGATTTTAAAGACTATCTCTTTTCAGTTCATCGTATTTTTGTTTCCTATTTTATATTTCGCTTTGTTTGTGTTATATTTTACGTTCAATTTCTTATGGCGCATACGTCGGACGGTTAGGCTTTGTAGCTTGGTGGCTTGGTTTTCCACCATTTTCCACAATTCACAGCACATCAATTGGCGAACCTGTGTTGTCATGGCCCACGTGCCTGCTCACGGCGGAGAGAAGCCACCAGAGGTAGTAGGCAATTGCAGCATGACGTGTAATACACATTGAAATGTAGCAGTGTTAGGGAGATGTAGTTTTCTTACATTGTATTCACGTCGATGCTTTTTAACATTGTAGTTTATTTTGTAGGCCAACATTAACATTGTTAAAAGTCACCAGTGTGCATACATGCTTTTCTTACATATGTCAGTGAAATGGTCCCTCTGTCGAGCCTTGGGTATAAGGCCTACTACTGAAGTGTAAACAGTTTCTTCCCCCTCGCCGTCTCAATACTGAACAACTAACCCACTGTAGCATATATATTTCTATTTATATATTTATCCCTGCACTTCTCGCACTCTCCACTTCTTCTTTGCACTACTGTTTGCGCAACATTTCACAGCTTCTGTATATAGCCATTCCGCCTTGTACATACTTTTTTAAACTCCTTAGTCCATTGCACTGTTGCACTGTTTGTTTGTTTGTATTGTATTGTATTGTATTGTGTTGTATATTTTGTGTAAGCACACTGAGAGTCACTTTACCAAGTCAAATTCCTTGTTTGTGCAAACTTACTTGGCCAATAAAACCTGATTCTGATTCTGATTCTGAAATGGTCAAGGCTAACAACAATGCTAACAACAAGGCTAACAGTAAGGCTAACAACAAGGCTAACAGCAAGGTCAAATGACTAAATGACTAAATGTAACACTCCTAGCTGTCTCACACTTCCTGTGCCCCTCTCCTCTCTGCTCTCTAAGGTACTTTTGCTGGATGGATTAATATATTAGTACTTTGTGTTTACTCTAAACACCTCGCCTAACTTACTGTAGCTTGATGTTTTTTCCTCAGCTGTAAATCGCTTTAGATAAAAGTGTCAGAAGTGCCAAATGAATAAATGAACATGTAAATGTAAGGCCTTGCCAAGCCTTAGCGACCGTGCTCCAAGTTCAACACTAGCGACCGTGCTCCTAGTTCAACACTAGCGACCGTGCTCCTAGTTCAACACTAGCGACCGTGCTCCTAGTTCAACACTAGCCCTTTCCCAGTGAATAAGGTCTAGGCCAGATCCACGCCTCATCTGGTCTCGACTTGGTCCAGAGGCGACTCAGAGCCAGCTGCTTTTTGGGTCTCCATGTTCTCCCCTCGTCAAAGTAGACCAGAGAATGTCTTTTAAAAACTTCAGCCCGCAGCACACTGCGGTAAAAAAAACTCTCCAACTCCCCCGTCTCGGGCGAAAGCGACTGCTGCGGCTGTGAAATCACCCAATGAGACGTGGCGGCGACCTGACAGAACAATTCCACACTCACTTAAATTAATACATTTAATTGAGCATCAGTGGGTAGCGCCACTGATGGCGAAATGGGAACAGCTGTTGCCGTGCGGCTCGGGCTCGAAATACATAAATAAATAACATGATCAGTGAATCACTCCCTGCATCCCGAAGTGTCACAATATTATGCATCAGCCGGAGAGAGAAGGCGCGCGGGCTAAGCCTTTAGCGGAGTGTTTTGAAAACGCCTCTCGATATCTGCATTTGAAATGTAATTACCGAGCCACCCATGTGAAGCGCCGCGCACATCTGTCTGAGCATCTGTCTGCTTCCTCGTTTTCCTGCCTCTCTGTGGTAGAAACAATTCAAACGCGCTGCCTACAAGCACATTAGTGGGCAGATTACGAAACGCTCCATCTCTACTTAAACTTCACACTCCACTCAGGGAAGCAGGGGGGGGGGGGGGGGGGGGGAGGGAAAGAAAAAAGAAGAAGAAAAAAAAGAAGAAAAAGGAGAAGAAGAAGAAGAGGGGCTTTCATTTTCCGATTCAGTCGCTCACTTTGCAATTCCGATGAATTAAGAGTCAGTGTGAGAGCAGGAAGTGTACCAGAGGGACCTAAAACAATGTGGCAAATATGCCTCGACATCTTCAACATGTTCCATTTGCATTCCAACGTTTCGTCTTGTTCAACAAGAAAGGGCAAAAACTAAAAAAAAACTACTAATAGTAATGTTGCCCATCCCAGCCTGTGAAAGTGAGATTCCCCCCCCCCCCCCCCCCCCCCCCCCCCCCCCCCCCCCCCCCCCCCCCCCCCCCCCTACGTTTCAATCAGAGGTAATTAAAGCCCTGGCAGCACACATATGAAGTCCCCTGAAAACGACGCGCTGCGATCAGTGGGGATTATTTACACACACACGCACACACACACACACGACGCGTGGCGATCAGTGGGGATTATTTACAAGCGCGTGGCTTTATTGTGCCTTTGAATGGATGTCAGAGGCTGAGAGGAGGCACCGTGGCGACGGCTGCCGTGGCGACGGATGCGGATGCTATCAGTGCCAGCGTTGGCATCTGCCGCTGACAGCAGCGGCTGCAGACCCAGGGAGAGGCGATGTAAATTATCAAGCACTGACAATTATCTCACACTCCTCTCTCTCCACGGGAATCTCCCCAACACACACACACACACAAACACACACACACACACACACACACACACACTCCTCTCTCTCCACGGGAATCTCCCCAACCCGCGCCCTTTGACTGACACAAGACGTCTCACTTCCCAACACCAGATGCTAATGCACCCTGATACAGGAGGACAGAAACACACAAACACACACACACACACACACACACACACGCTAATGCACCCTGATACAGGAGGACAGAAACACCTCTGAGGTGGTGATGGAGAGAGGAAGAGAGGGTGAAACACAGATGCAGAGAAACACAGAGAGAGAGAGAGAGAGAGAGAGAGGGGGAGAGAGACAGAAAGTGAGAGAGAGAAAGAGAGATGGATTAGTATTAGTACTAGAGAGAGAGGGAGATAGAGAAAAAGTGAGAGAGAGAGTGAAAGTGAGAGAGAGAGAGAGAAAGTGAGAGAAAGTGAGAGTGAAAGTGAGAGAGACAGAGAGAAAGTGAGAGTGAAAGTGAGAGAGAAAGTGAGAGAAAGTGAGTGAGAGAGAGAGACAAGAAGTCTGTCAATCTGAGAGAATGACATCTGAATAATTGTTTGAGAGTTGAAGCAGTCCAGTGCATCTCTTAACACACTGACCACCATGTCTCTCCTCCACACACTAACAGAACCTGGTGGCACAGCTGTACTATGTGCCTGGTCTCACTTCAGCAGAGATCGGGTCTTATCATCACATCACAGCTATGTGCCTGGTCTGGCTCCAGCAGGGATCAGGTCTTATCATCACATCACATCACAGCTATGTGCCTGGTCTCACTGCTACAGGGATCAGGTCTTATCATCACATCAGAGCTATGTGCCTGGTCTCACTCCTACAGGGATCAGGTCTTATCATCACATCAGAGCTATGTGCCTGGTCTCGCTCCTACAGGGATCAGGTCTTATCATCACATCAGAGCTATGTGCCTGGTCTCGCTCCTACTGGTCTAGCTCCTGGAGATCAGGTCTTATCATCACATCACAGCTATGTGCCTGGTCTGGCTCCAGGAGAGATCAGGTCTTATCATCACATCACATCACAGCTATGTGCCTGGTCTCACAGCTGCACTATGTGCCTGGTCTCGCTGCTACAGGGATCAGGTCTTATCATCACATCACAGCTGTGTGCCTGGTCTCGCTGCTACAGGGATCAGGTCTTATCATCACATCACATCACAGCTATGTGCCTGGTCTCACAGCTGCACTATGTGCCTGGTCTCGCTCCTACAGGGATCAGATCTCCTCCACACACTAACAGAACCTGGTGCCGCATCACAGCTGTGTGCCTGGTCTCGCTCCAGGAGAGATCAGGTCTTATCATCACATCACAGCTGTGTGCCTGGTCTCGCTCCTACTGGTCTCGCTCCAGGAGAGATCAGGTCTTATCATCACATCACACCCCACTCATTACTTTCCCTTCACCGTTTCGCACTGGCAACCTACGCTGAAAAAAGAGAAAGCTGTATAAATGCACTTTGTACGCAGGGAAGTAATTACCTTTAAAGTGTCAACACCATTTAAAAACTACAGTTTTAAGTCCCCTACTTTTATGTACGCCTTCTTCCACCTCCCAGTGGATGTTTCACACACACACACACACATAGACACACACACACACACACACACACACACACACACACACACACACACACACACACACACGCACACATTTTCTACGTCCAAAGCCATCCAAAACACGTGTGTGTGGACAGCCAGGCCGGCCTGCCAGTGCATCTGGGGGGGAGGGAGGGAGCGAGGCAGGGAGCTGGGAGGGAGGGAGAGATGGACAGAGCGGGTGGACAGGTAGGCAGAGCGGGTGAACAGGCGAGCGGAGTAAACGAGTGCGTCCAGCAGGAGGGCCGGCCGGCCTGCCTGTACCCCCACCCCCCCACCCCCCCCCCTGCCGAGCCTCCCCAGCAGTGAGTGAAGACAGCCCATCACTGGCCTGTCAACCCCGCGACCCCCCTGCTCTCAGCTCTTCCAGGGGGCGGGCGGGGAGAGGACCCCCCCCCCCCCTCACCAGCACCGGCTCCTGGACGTGGCGCCGCCTGCCGCGCCGCCCGCCGCTGACTGACTGACTGACAGGCAGACTGATAGCGCTCAGTCGCCACCACAGCACACGGCGGGCCCACGGGTCAGCGAGACGTCACACTGGGTTTGCATAATTATTTTTCTACACACCTGGCAAAATGTATTCATTTATTCCCTGGAATTAACATGTTGGGGGCACAAGCACACACATGCTCCACATTACAACACTCGGCTCTCTGATGGGGCTCTGCAGCGGCAGATGAGCTCAGCGCATGAATACTGTGGAATATCCACTTTCAGAGAGAGCTCTTTTTAATGAAGTGCTTTTGGGCCATGAATCTAGTAACTAACACTGTGTTGGTAGATTATTATATTCTAGATGTTATATTCTATTGTACTGCATGCTTAGCTGAATTGACTAGAATATGAATGTGCACTAATCCTAAAATGATCACACTCAAGTGAGATACTGAGCCAGATATATTCTCAAATGGAGCCTGACTCGTTAACAGTGTTTGCAATAGGTGACAGGTTTCAAACCAAGTCAAGGTTTTCAGTCCAAATCATGTTAGTGATCCAGTATCCATGGTTTGGATAACAGACAAGACACCACCGGGGTCTTTCAGCACTCAAGCAAGGCCCTCTGTTCTCACAACACTGTTCTTAATCACAAGTATTTCATCATTCAATGGCAAACGCGCGCTGCCAAATCCTGCTATTCAGTGAGAAGGAACACTACACAAGAGGCATTTTGAAACTACACATCCTCTCCTGTCGTTGGAGCAGATTCCTCTCCCTCTCTACTGGATCTCCAGTGATCTCTCCTCTGGCTGTCGTTGGAGCAGATTCCTCCCTCTCTACTGGATCTCCAGTGATCTCTCCTCTCCTGTCGTTGGAGCAGATTCCTCCCTCTCCACTGGATCTCGAGTGATCTCTCCTCTCCTGTCGTCGGAGCAGATCCCTCCTCTCTACTGGATCTCGCAGTGATCTCTCCTCTCCTGTCGTTGGAGCAGATCCCTCCTCTCTACTGGATCTCGAGTGATCTCTCCTCTCCTGTCGTTGGAGCAGATTCCTCCCTCTCCACTGGATCTCCAGTGATCTCTCCTCTGGCTGTCGTTGGAGCAGATCCCTCCTCTCTACTGGATCTCCAGTGATCTCTCCTCTGGCTGTCGTCGGAGCAGATCCCTCCC
>NC_045165.1:2037954-2040454 GCF_900700415.2 Clupea harengus
GCTACCTTTTTCCAACTGCAGCTAGCCCTTTTCTCCTTAACACCTACCTTTACATTTTTGTATCATCCACCGTGTTGCAACAAATAAAACACCAGCACTTGAATACTATTTTGTGCTGTCCCTGTCTACATTGTGTACAGTTAGTTTTGTTAGGAATCATTGCCTAGCACAGCCTTATCGTTATCCATGTCGTTCACAACCACACATACAAGAACACAACGTTGAAATTAGAACCTTATTAACTTCACACACACTGTATCAGCAAACAAACACAACTATGGACACGTTTCTGATTCGTAAAAGTCAGAAAGAGAAGCCTGTGGACTTCTTTAAACATGAACGTGATGGCCTCCAGCAACAACCAACCACCATCTCCAAGCAGTGTCTGGAGGCATCTTATGTAGTTGCTCATAGAATTGCTAAGCTTGGCCAACCCCATACAATTGCCGAAACACTGATTTTGCCGGCCGCGCAAGACGTGTAGAATAGGAGCTAAACTCAGCGCAACACTTATGTCAAATGACATTGTATCACGCCGAATATCAGAAATCAGTTTGGGTCCTATTTCAAAGAGGACTACCGTTCATTCGCCTAAGTTCGGGATCCATTTCTTTGCTCAGCAGACGAGCTGTCAATAGACATGAAAGGGCAATTGAAGAGTGACAGTAGACTTAAGCATCTCCCCTATTTCGTCATTCTGGATAGCAATGATCACCTTTGCGACATAGCCTTAAAAATGCTCATCCTTTTCGCGTCGACATATTTGTGCCAGGCAGGCTTTTCAAGACTGACTGCGCTCAAAACTAAATACCGCAACCGCGCACAGATCGAGGATGACCTGAGGATATGTTTTCAAACATTGCCCCAAGATTTGAGAACCTTTGCAGTGCAAAGCAGGCTCATGTCTCACATTGACAGACCTGTAGGATTTTTTTTGTAAAGATCACAAGAGGCCCATAATAATAACAGTATCCAAATTATAGCAATAATAACACTAATTATTATTATGATAATAATACAATAATAATAATTGGTCGATAATCATTAATTATAATAATAATAACATAATGATGGTGATAATAATGAATAGCCTACTAATAGGCCTACTATTACTGATAATAATAATAACAATAATAATAATAATAAATAGTTATAATGATTGTCTGTATGGGCCTAACAATAGCCTAACCTTGACATGTCAGGCCTATCAATAACAATATGCTATCTATCTATCTATCTATATATGGTGGTGTAGTTGAGGGTGGTGGCGGCGGGCCGCACGCTGGGGGGGCCCCAGCTACCCCTAACCAGCTTTGGGGGGGCCCAGCTTGCAAAAGTTTGAGAACCCCTGCTTTAGAGGATATATTAATGTGCTACCTACAACCACTGCATTTAGTTTAAAGAGTAAGGATTCCTCTTAATGCTGAAGAGGATATATTAATGTGCTACCTACAACCACTGCATTGAGTTTAAAGAGTAAGAAAGAAGTCAGCTCTTCACAGCAGTCTATGACTGTACGATCATCAGAAACATTGAATCGTCTAAACTCTTCTAGGACTCAAGGACAGAGCCCCTATTTAGAACCTTTAAATATTCTTCTTGAAACCCTTAAAAAAATGTACCTGTAACCTTTACACATTCCACACGGAACCTTTCCAGCTTCTACAAGGAACCTTAAAAGCCTCGAGTGTGACCTGGTAGCCGTGGCCCCATAGAGGACACCTTAAAGACTCACACACACACACACACACACACACACACACACACACACACACACACACACACACACACACACACACACACACACATAGAGGACACCTTAAAGACTGTGTGTAGTCTGTGAAGGGAGAGGCCTGACGGATCTCAGCCATGTCAGAGAAGCCTGGCGTAAGCCACAACACACACACACACACACACACACACACACACACACACACACACACACACACACACACACACACACACACACACAGAGGACACCTTAAAGACTGTGTGTAGTTTGTGAAGGGAGAGGCCTGATGGATCTCAGAGAGCATCTTTTACAGTAAGAGAGCAGAGCACTGGTTCCTCCCCCTACTGATAAGACCACACACTGCTGAGCTCCCTCCTCCCATCTCTCCCCCCTCTCCCCCAGAGATGACCCACCCTCTCACCTCCCCCAGAGATGATCTGTACCCCCCAACCCCCCCCCCCCCCGGCCTCAGTCAGCGTGGCCTGCGCGTGCTGCTCGTGCTGCGCTGCATCTGGGCGACCCCGACCTTTGGTGCGGGAGCAGGCGGGGTGGCCGCTGCAGCTAACTGGGCTTCTTCATCACGGCCGCGGCACATCCTCCTCCTCACCGGGCGCAGGCAGCCTGCTAATGATGAATGCCAGAGTCACCACACAAATCCTGACCTCTTTTTTTTGCAGTGCTGCAAAAAATGCGCCAGATATTTTTAGTTGGACTGGATTCAGGTTTCATAACTGGCCTACTTGCTGCAGTAACAGTGGACCTCTCTCC
>NC_045165.1:2042954-2045454 GCF_900700415.2 Clupea harengus
CAACCCCACCCCAACCCCACCCTTACCCCACCCCCAACCCCACCCCCAACCCCACCCTTACCCCACCCTTACCCCGCCCCCAACCCCACCCTTACCCCGCCCCCAACCCCAACCCCACCCTCACCCCACCCCACCCCACCCCAGCCTCTCTCCAGTCTGGGACGGAGGGTATTATACAGGAACATCCTGATTAGGCCACCAGGATTTAACTGGATCAACCAGCAGACACAGAGACGTGTACGGGGGACTTGTGAGACGTGTGTGAGAATAATCTAAACACATGGTTGTGTCTGTGTAATATTTGTGATAATTTGATGATGTTATTCACCATCAAACCTCGTAAATCTAGTCTGGGCGCGCCGGGTGTCCAGATGCCGTGAACATTGAAACTGTGTGAGTCTGTGTCACACACACACTCATCACCGGGACTGACTGGGTGTGTTTGAACTGAACACACACTCCTCACCGGGACTTGACTGGGTGTGTTTGAACTGAGCACACACTCCTCACCGGGACTTGACTGGGTGTGTTTCAACCGAATGAGTCTGTGTCACACACACACTCGTCACCAGGACTTGACTGGGTGTGTTTCAACCGAATGAGTCTGTGTCACACACACACTCGTCACCAGGACTTGACTGGGTGTGTTTCAACCGAATGAGTCTGTGTCACACACACACTCGTCACCGGGACTGACTGGGTGTGTTTGAACTGAACACACACTCGTCACCGGGACTTGACTGGGTGTGTTTGAACCGAATGAGTCTGACTGACGTTTCACTTACGGGGAATGAGGAGTCCCGTATATAAGCAGCGAGCGCACGGGAGCAGAACCCCTGCTCAGCCCCATCAGCGTCCCGAGCACTTAAACAAAACACTCCGGAACCCCTGGGACCCATAATTTAACCCAGTGTTTGTTGCCCCCCCCCCCCCCGCTCCCCCCCGCCTTCTCCCCCTCTCTCCGTCTTCAATGTTGCTCAATGAAAACAGACAAGGGAAAAATATGAGATTGATTTATTTGCTCCCATGTTCTCTTTAGGATGAAGAGTTTTTTTTTCTTTCACACAACTGAAACCAATTAGCAGGGGCTAGCACTTGTAGTGTGGAATGTAGGTCAGAGTGGCGTAATAAAAAAAGTATTGACTTTTCTCTCACTGTAAAGCTGCATGAAAGGGGTGCTGTGGCCTTGTCCTACATGGGAGGAGCTCCATTAATTTCACTTATTTCAAGCAGGGCCCTGTCAAGTCCTAATGCGTCCAGCGCAGCCACCGACCGCGTGCGGACGCGCCCCGTGACATCAGCCCCACGGCCCAGCCGGAATGAGTTTACATTACTTCAGCTGCTGAGGAACCTGACGTCCTAATTCCCCCAGCGAGAGAGACTCCGGCGAGGCCGCCAGGCAGGCTTGCCCAGGGGTACGGCAGAGGGGCCTTTCATCCATGGCTGGGCCCTGGTTAGGGCCACTCACCGAGCCTCTACCGCTACCGCCAGCCCCCCCCCTCATATCCCTGACAAAGGAAAAGAAAAGGAATAAATGCTGCTTAAAGCAGCCCTGCACCCAGTGTTTCTACTGAGGTTCGTCCTGCTTA
The DNA here is from genome assembly GCF_900700415.2 of Clupea harengus. Lineage (NCBI taxonomy): Eukaryota > Metazoa > Chordata > Actinopteri > Clupeiformes > Clupeidae > Clupea > Clupea harengus. The sequence goes on from NC_045165.1 coordinate 2,044,544, forward strand.
AAGCAGCCCTGCACCCAGTGTTTCTACTGAGGTTCGTCCTGCTTAAAGCAGCCCTGCACCCAGTGTTTCTACTGAGGTTCGTCCTGCTTAAAGCAGCCCTGCACCCAGTGTTTCTACTGAGGTTCGTCCTGCTTAAAGCAGCCCAGCACCACGGGTTTCTACTGAGGTTTGTCCTGAGCCACTCTCCTGTTGGAGGTCAACATGGATGTTCAGGGAAGTCGGGCAGTGGGGATACACCCCTGTGTTACACGCTTTAGGTGTTCCCACATCAGAACCCTGGGTGCTGAGTGAGTGTGTGTCCGTCAGCTGGACGGGGGTCACGTGAGGTGTAGCACGCCTGAGCTGGGCATGGTTTCACTGTACCAGCAACTCTGCCAGTGTGATGCCAGGGAGTTTCAAATACCTGTTCCACATCCCAAAGTGTGGTAACGTGAAACTTTTCCCACAAAAAAGTGGGAATTATTTGTGTGGATCTGGGGTCCACACCACTGGCTGATCAGGGATCAGACTCCCACTGCCGAATGCTGTGACCAGAAATGTTACCGAAACCAAACCAAACCAAGCCAAACCAAACCAAGCCAAACCAAACCAAGCCAAGCCAAACCAAACCAAGCCAAACCAAACCAAGCCAAACCAAACCAATCCAAACCAGACCAAACCAAACCAAACCAAACCAAGCCAAACCAAACCAAACCAAACCAAACCAAGCCAAACCAAGCCAAACCAAACCAATCCAAGCCAAATCACATGGTGGCACACATTACAAAAGCAAAATGGCAATCCAGTGATGATCTTAGTCTTTGAGTGGGAGTACAAGTGAGACAGTCACAAAGTGACCTATTTTTCCTCCAATTACTAGTCTGTCTAGACCTAGATCCTAGCATAGCAGAAATGTGTAGGGGATCGATAGG
>NC_045165.1:2050454-2057954 GCF_900700415.2 Clupea harengus
CACACACTGTAAATAATGTGAACTTTTCCATCCGAGATTACACTGTGCTCACACAAATGTGACAAGCAACATTTGTTCAGGAAAGCATTTTAAATTATTTTACTCCCCCCCCCCAAATTGAATCTATATTCCTTAACATTGCATCGCATGACAAAGAGGCCCAAAACAGAGGTTAGCCTGGTCTCCCGGAGCAACAGGACCCCAATCTACTCCATAATCAGCATGAATCAGAGAGGCAAAACCAATCATGTCAGGGAGATTGACTGGGAGCAGAGAAAACCGATGCACTGCAGTCCTAATTATATACAATCTAGCGTGTTGTGTTGGCCAGTAATCCCCTTCCAGTATTCTTCAAGAGGATGGTCTCATGATAGCCAAATGAGACGCCTGCCGCACTGTAATAAAGCTCTACCTACAACACTGAGAGGTAATTGGCCCCTCCGCCCGGGATACCTGTCCTCGGAATCAGTGTGTTAGTTATTCTACCTGATGCTATTCTAATGACTTCAATCAGGATACACACGGAACGGCTTCGAACGCCAACCACGCAGCGCTTCCACGTATCAACAACATGAAGGAATACGGGAGATTTTCAAAACACTCAGTATACTCTGGGTAGGAATCCTTAAGGTGGGTAGGTATGGTTTCATCTAAATCTTTGAAATACATATTCAAGGAAAGACTAGGTATTTTCCATATAAACGAAATAAATAAATAAGAGCATATTTATTTTACTCAGCTGTTTTAAACAACGAATTTCATATCGCTATGCTATTCTATTCCTGTGGACCTTTCAGATGTATTAAACAACCGGAATCCTATTGCTGGTGTTATGGACCTTTCAGATGTTGTCCAAATCGTGTGCAAGCTGTTCACGCTGTAATGGAGTTGATTTGCATTTCCTCCGATGCGGACTTCTACTCCAAACAGTGGAAATATGAAAGCTGTCATGTTACATTGTTTCAATTCAATTGTTTTCCCCCACACGTTTGAAAAGCTCTGAGAAACAGCCAAGTGTACCTTTGCTCACTGAAGCACATCAATGCGGAGGCAGGCCTATTGTTTTAAGTGCTCCTGCATGTGTGCATTATGTGTCACTGTAAAGATTGTTTGGGCATTTCTGGGAAATGCGTTCATATGGTCACATATCTAACCGTACTTTTCATTTCAGTACACCAGAATGGATCAGGATGGTTAAGAGAGAGCCTTGTTTCGATCACAGTGCAGGGCACCCATTTTGTGCGTGTGCGCCCATAAGCCAATGAAACTTTGTTATCACTTCATTTGTTACTGATGGCCAAGCCTAGTGTTTTTAAAGCACCACCTCGTGTCAAACGAGGGACCCTTTTAAAAAACAAAGGCGTCTCTACACTCATATCTATTCAACGCTGTGTTTGTGCCGACTGATAAAAGAGGAAGAATCGCTGACATGATGGAGGAAGTGCGGAGTTAATTGATCCATATATGACATAAAACAGTACGCAGCGCGTCAGGAGGATTGTTTACACCGCACCAAATGGGCTTTTATTTCCCTTGTAAAGCGGTAATGGTGGAATGGGCCCGACTGCTGGTCACTAATGTGGAGGCGTCTGGAGGGCTTTGCAGGGTTGGGGAAACTTTACTCCGGCGTCGCCACATGTCCTGAAGACACTACTTTAGCACTGGCCTACTTTAGCCCTCTTATTTATCGCTCATAATGAATATCATGCGCACGTAAACACACCCCATATATCATACATACCATGGTGATGCATTATCCCGGACGATGATTAACAAGACACGGCAGTAACAAAGCATCATTTTTAAGCCCAATTTTTTTTCTCTCTCTCTCCTTCTTTCTCTCTTCTCTCTTCTTTCTCTCCTTCTCTCTCTCTCTTTCGCTCTCTCTCGCCTCAAGTTGCTATAAGCCATGCGCCACAATAATTAAAAACAGGCAGAGAGGATGAGTGGTGCTGGGGGGAGGAAGATGCGTGCTGCAGGGGGTGGGGGGAGGCAGGAGTGGAATGGAGCATGTGTGTGTGTGTGTGTGTGGGTGTGTGTGTGTGTGTGTGTGTGTGTGGGGGGGGGGGGTAGGCAGCAGAAAAAGCAATTACTGAAGCAACATTAAAAAAAAAAAAGGAGGCAGTGGCGGGCTTCTGCCACTGAGATATATCAGTTTAAAAGGCTGATTGATGAAAGCCTAACGCGAGCTGAAGGAGAGGCTTTGCGGCGAGACATGGCCACTGCACGCACTTCATTAGCCCGCGCAATTAGCCTGGTGCTTCAATTTGTTAGCACTGGTGGTGATAATGCAAACATCAAAACACGCAGCCCCATCCACCCCAACCCCACCCCACGCCCGCGCCCCCCAACGCCCACGCCCGCGCCCGCACCCGCGCCCGCGTTCGCGTTCGTGCCCGATGCCTGATGAAGGGCCCTCTCCTCGTCAGACGGGCACTGAACTGATGCACTAATTATGCAAGACAGGCGGGAAACAGCGCGGGCCTGATTGTCACTCTGTCCGAGCGCATTACGGCACGCCGCCGCGGGCCCCCGTCCTGTGACACGCCAGAGCTGGAGACCTTCACTACGCATGAACTACAATCAGAGGAGGGTGGAGACCCTGTGTCAGCCCTGTGTCAGCCCTGTGTCAGCCCTGTGTCAGCCCTGTGTCAGCGTGCGCCGGTGAGCGCAGGCTAATGGCTAATCATGATTTTTAGCTGACATGAAGATATCACAACAAAAAGCACTGAAATAGCTAGCAGGGAAGCCATCCTACCCCTCACCCAAGCTCAAAAAACGTCATCTCCGCTCACTTTTCATGAATGCAGCTGACCACACTGCAGCTGAATACACCAGTGAAGGTCTCACTATTCTTTCCCCCCCACCACAGGACATAAATACATGAAGTTCTCTGAGGACCCCGACGGATCGTCTCAGCCATAGCAAAACTTCATTAGTGGGGGGTATCTGCACAAGCCGTGTATTGCCTGCAACCCCTCGTTCTCTTTCTGCCTTTTTCCAATTGAGACAAATCACCAGGGCCTCGTCTCCAGGTTGGACATGTTAATCTGTGGATATAACAGATCTCTAGAAGCAGATGAAAAAATAGGATGAGAGAGAGAGAGGGCGAGAGAGAGAGAGAGAGAGAGAGAGAGAAAAAAAGAGAGAGAATCCTAGCAGAAAGAAAAGAGAATGGGTATAATTTAATCAGAAATGCACTTGAAAATCACCATATCCATCATTATCTTCTTGTGAGTCGATGGGGGAACAGAAAAGTGTGAGGGGTGAGTGGAAATTCATTTAAGGAAGCAGGTTTGCGTGCGGCGGCGGGAGAGAGCCTTCGGGATGTGTTATTCATTGTTAAGCGCGGAAGGTAGGCAAAAGCAGGACATTCATCAAGCCCCAGACAAATGACGGCGGATTACTAGTTAGACAGTGTAATAAGTACCATCTAATTTCCTCTTTAGAATCAATTTATGTTTCCCGAGCATAGGATCACCATCAGGGGACTGCTCTCATACCGATGAGAAATTGCATAGTCAAAAAATCAGTTTCCCATAACACTCAACACCACCCAGACACACACTGGGTAGAACCGGCCTACACCGGACACACTGGGTAGAACCAGCCGACGCCAGACACACACTGGGTAGAACCGGCCACTAGACACACTGGGGAGAACCGGCCTACGCCGGACACACACTGGGTAGAACCGGCCTACACCGGATACACTGGATAGAACCCGACACTAGACACACACACTGGATAGAACCGGCCTACACCGGACACACTGGGGAGAAACAGCCGACACCGGACACACTGGGGAGAACCGGCCACCACACACACTGGGTAGAACCCGCCACTAGACACACACACTGGGTAGAACCCGCCACTAGACACACAGACTGGGTAGAACCCGCCACTAGACACACACACTGGGGAGAACCGGCCTACACCGGACACACTGGGTAGAAACGGCCGACGCCGGACACACACACTGGGTAGAACCAGCCTACACCGGACACACTGGGTAGAACCGGCCACTAGACACACTGGGGAGAACCGGCCTACGCCGGACACACACTGGGTAGAACCGGCCTACACCGGACACACTGGATAGAACCCGACACTAGACACACACACTGGATAGAACCGGCCTACACCGGACACACACACTGGGGAGAACCGGCCTACACCGGACACACTGGGGAGAACCGGCCGACGCCGGACACAGGCACACCTTTGGGCTCACCCTTTTTAAATGCTAAAATAACTTCAGGACACAATACAAACTGATGATTATAATAACTTCAGAACACAATACAAACTGATGATTATAATAACTTCAGGACACAGTACAAACTGATTATTATAATAACTTCAGGACACAATACAAACTGATGATTATAATAACTTCAGAACACAATACAAACTGAATATTATAATAACTTCAGGACACAATACAAACTGATGTTATAATAACTTCAGGACACAATACAAACTGATGATTATAAAAACTCATAATTATCCCACAGTCTTTGTAGTATGCAGTTATCATGAATATACTACATCGTGATTCTGACGAGGGTGCTTAGATACATTTGGGAGTATCCATTCAAGAAAAAGTTATTCCAATTTCATCACTGAACCAATATTTAAATAAATAAATAAATATTTGGGCAAAATTACACTTCTTACATCTTTTTCTTAAAACAGGAATTAGTGATGCCAGATCAGGCTTTCTCTTCAAACAATCAGGGTGGCAGAACACCCGTGATTGCACCCTAAACACTGAAAACAAGTAGAACATTTAACTGCACTGGAATGGTCAATGTAAGATAAATTAGGGATCGGCAGAAGATTAATGTGAGTTGGACACACAAGTAGCTCTAAATGCTGTCCAGGTACTCCTGGGTTTGATTTAAGTAAGGCCTGAATTACTTTCTGTACATTACATTCCTCCAGACTGAACACACGGGTCATTTTGAGTAAGTGTATGGCCTTCTGCCATGGACCCCGAGGAGATGAAATACTGCACCAGGCAGATCTTCAAAAAGGAGGAATAGTGTGTTTACATCTTTCATCTTCTAGTGGCGCTTTGAGAGACTTGAGATCCAGCCCAACTTTGGAGATCAGTGTAGGTGTACGCCAGCGTTTCTAGGCCCTGAAACCATGACGTCTGACGCCATAGCAACGGAGTGTTGGGAGACTGGAGCGTTAGGGCCTAACATAGCATCAGTGATGATGAGCTTCTGGAGCAGGAGAGGAGGTTAGACACCCAAAAGCACTAGGCCTGGTGCCTTAGGGTATAACATCGCATCATCGGTGATGAGCTTCTGGCGGACGAGAACGGTTAGACACCTAAAAGCACTAGGCCTGGTGCCTTAGGGTATAACATAGCATCGGTGATGAGCTTCTGGCGGACGAGAGGAGGTTAGACACCTAAAAGCACTAGGCCTGTCAGTGGCGGGGCTCTGCTCCACTTTAATTACTGACGGCAGAGAATTGAGTTTACAGACGCCGATGAACACGTCTACTCCACTGGGCGAGACATTAATAATCAAATCGATAATTATTTGGTGATCTAGTCCAGCCAGATTCTTCAAAAGGAAACAAATACTTGTTCCAGTCCACTCGTGTCATCAATAGTGGTCAACAAATAAGAGAATACCATGTCGTACATCAGATTTTAAAGTGCAACACCATTTTACAGTCGTTAAGCAATAGTGTTTACTGTATCATGGAAAGCCACGGCACACAGCCCTAATTAAGAGTGGCGAACAGGTAGGGCATCTTTAATTAGCAGCTGCTCTTGTTTGGTGGAGTAATCATTGTAATTAATTCAATGTCATGAGGTTTTGGTGTAGGTAGCTGCAGTGGGGAGCCTTCCCTGTTGGGTCGGGGGCTAACCCCCAGAGTTCAAACGTTGACTCCAATCTAAGTATGGATCAGGGATAATCCTTAGCGTGTCACGCTCGGGCACATCAATTATGCTAATCATAGCAGTGGTCTCTGCCCCCGAGCTTTCATTACTGTCAGTGGGATGACAAGAAGCTTCAAAACCAGCAGAAATGGACCATCAGGTACCGCCGCACCTGGCATCCGGAATGTTCCATCCATCCGCCGTCGGAAAAAGACAGTGTGCCGGGACGTTAAACTCAGGGGTCTTTGTTCTCATCGTCCGTTTCACAAAGACTTCCTTTGTGCATGGCGCCGTGTGCAATCGCCTGCGCTAAATGACGAGGCCGTGGGGAAAAGCGGCGCGCGGGGGGGTCGGTCGGTGCGGCGCGGCGCGGCGCGGCTAACGATCAAACGCGCGGTGGAACGGTAAAACAACTCTCCTCGCCGCCAAGCAGAGCAGCGCAGAGCGCCAGCATCAGCAGAGCTTCTTTATTTATTTATTTCATTTCCGAAGGGAGGAGGCATTTCCAGGCAATTGCACTGGAAGCAAAGGCCAGTGCCTGCTGGTGGGGCCTAATAAAGCACCCTCATCCATGAAAGGCCTCCAGGAGAAAGACACAGTCAATTACCTAGCGCCCTGAGAAGAGGACGCCTCCCTCTCATTTACGTGTGGGGTATTTATTAAATTGCTGTCACATCTGACAAATTTGTGCAGCTAAAATTGGGGGCAATACTGTAGAGCGTTTCTCTTTCTTTTCTCTTTTTTTTCTCTCCTCCCATGCCTCCAAACCATTTCGTGTGGAGCACGTGCTGGCATGCTAGATTGGACACTGGTAAGTAAATTGGAGTGTGTGTGTGTGTGTGTGTGTGTAAGGTGTGTGTGTGTTCCCCCTGTACCTCTTTGTCCTGCAGTGTGTGCTTCGTGTCCTCCCTGAAGTGCTTCGTCCCGTAGGGCAGCGGCTGGAAGGCGCTCCGTGTGTGGATCAGGGGCTGGTACTTCCTGCTTTTATGGGCGCTCGCGAACGGCCAGAACCTGCGGAGAGACGGCAGCGATGACATCATGCACTAACCATGACAGTGATTAAGAAAATTCCGCTCTCGCACTTTCCACAACAACAAGCGATCAGCGATCGACCAGAGCACAGCGGAGCAAAGACCACACTAAAACACACGGCGTGCCACCGCGCCGCTCGTTCATCAGCACAAAATCAAAGTGTCATCTCTCACTGTACCGCCCAAGAATCAACATTTTCCTCTGTCACCTCCCACCATTAACCTGCACCTCTCTGAACAGCAGCGTCTCTTCATCTCCGTCACTGGCTTGCATTAGCGGCCCCTGCTCCTGCCTAATGCTCCCCAGCTGAGGTAATCGGACCACCCTCTCTACCGCGCAAAACACAAATGACTTATATATCAAAAGCTTGGCTAAACTTCTCTCGCCAGCCAAATGCCTCGCGCTTTTATCTTTTTTTTTTTTTCTTTTCTCCTTCTGGGGTCCAAATGGCCTCGCAAGTCAAATGGTTTCTTAACGGCCTGTTTTCTTGTGCAGGGTTGTTGCCACACACGCTGCGATGGCTGAGCACATGCTCCATGTAAATAGCTGTTACTTAGGAAAAA
>NC_045165.1:2072954-2092954 GCF_900700415.2 Clupea harengus
AATATGCAGAGTAGCATGGCCTCGATTTTGCCACCTGGCTGCCGAAAATTGCTTATTAATGGGAAAGAAAGTTGTGGAATACAAGCGCTTTAGTTTTTTGGGGGGGTGTCGGGTTCTTGATTCTGCTTTTCTCTCTTTCTTTCTTTCTTTCGGCGAGGTAGGTGTGTGTGTGTGTGTGTGTGTGTGTGTGTGTGTGTGTGGCGGGGGGAAGAGGGGTAGCATTTCCTGACCAGTTTGTTTCCTCCATGGCGTGCTGTCACGATGACCTTTGCCAGCCTATATCTCACTCTTATTATTAATTGCACTGTAGTGGACAAAAGGCAAACAGATTTGTAACCATTGAAGGGGCTGGCTATCTGCGCTGCAGTGACTGGGACTGGTGGACCACATGAAGCTCATTAGCTGTGATCGGCGAGCGTGGAGACATGGGGGGAACAGCACACACAGCCATGACCTCCCCACGTCCTTACCACCCCGCAACACACACTCACACACTCACACTCACGCGCACGCACGCACGCACGCACGCACGCCGGGCTTAAAGTGAAACCGTGTCTCACTTTCACACGCACACGCACACCGGTACACACACACACACACACAGGCACACCGGTACACACACACACACACACACACACACACACACACACACACACACACGGGCACACCGGTACACACACACACACACACACACACACACACACACAGAGAGATAAGCACATTGGCACGCACACACAGATAAGCACACACATAAGCACACACACCTTACACAGAGACATGCAGACACACACACACACACACACACACACTCCAAAGGCCAGGACAGTGTGATGTAACAGGGCTAACCCTGACCCAAACATGCAGTCAGCAGATTACGTCTTTGTGTGAATGATCACAACAAAGTAACACCTTGTTACACACACACGTAACAGAGCTGACAGTTACTGACGGTGTTAGAGGGGTCTAGTGTTCAGCGCTGTGAAGCAGTAAAGGTGCACACACACCTCACACAGAGACATGCACACACACACACACACACACACACACACACACACACACACACACACACACACACACACACACACACACACACACACACACACACACACACACACACACACACACACACACACACACACACACACACACAGTGCTGTGAAGCAGTAAAGGTGCCTTCACTTAAACTACTTCCATATCTACAACTGTTAGGCACTTTTTGATTTATCACCTTTATTCATGTTGCTTTCCTAAAGCTTAGTTAGTAGAGATCTGTCATTGTGTAGTTGCTATATTCTCCTGCAAAACTACTAAGATACAATATTAACTGTCGTACAGTACAGTTTTTACTGCTCATAGTAAATTGAAGTTGATTGCTTTTTCCATGCGGTTCAGAACTAGCGGAGCAAGGTGCTAACTACATGAAGCTACCATGTTTAATTCTCATGGAGCAGAGCACACATGCTGATAAACACATGTGTAACACATTTATATAATATATAGACAAAAAATGACTACATGTAACTCCAAATGCAAGCCGCCATTAATGGCAACAGACCTTTTATCAACAACACCAATAATACCAATGTCATCATCCAAAAACAACCGGAAAAAAACAAAAGGTGGGAAAAAAAATCTATTTCTTGAGTATTTTGAAAAAAGTAAACAAAAGTAAAGCAGCTGTGCATGTAGAGCAGCCTATCAGACGGGCGGAGGGGGGGGGGGGGGGCAGGAGAACTGTGGGAGGATGAAAGGGAATCAAAGAGAGAGTGGCAGCGCCCGCCGCAGTGAAGCGCCACACCGACTTATCTTCCCCGAGCAGCCCAGACAATGCCCTATCTGTGTACTGTACACACGACTCACTGTACGCCAAACGCAATCTGACAGTGGCACAAATATTGCACCCAAACGCCCTTGAAAAAAAAGGACGTGGATGTGGGGGGGGGGGAAAACGAACCTAAGCGTCACATCTCGCTCCGCTCCACTCCGCTCCGCGCCAGCTAAAGATCCGCCGCCACGTTAGAACATTACAGAGAGAATTTATCTGATCATGGCCGTAATAATTACCCAGCTGTTTACAGCAGATAGAGAAATAACTCACGCAGGCAACAGGCCATTGGTGCCAATGACACTCCGCATTTAGTAAATATGCAAACTGCTCACTTCTAATTACTCAGCCCGCAGGATGGCCTTATTAAGCGCCCGCAACTTTAAGTGTCTTCCTGACAAGTGATAAATTGTTACATTGCACAAACTCTTGCTGTGGAATTACTGTGGTGAACTCGGGGGCCTGACTTCATTAGGGGGTATGCAGGGGGAGAAGAGGGGGTACTGAATGAGGATGGACACTGTAACGTTGGTCAACCCCCGCCCTGCTGAGGAGAGGAAGCAAGGGAGAGAGAGAGAGAGAGAGATTGAGAGAAGAGAGGGAGATAGAGAGAGAGAAGGAGAGAACAAGAGAGAGAGAGAGAGGACAAGGGAGTCTGAGAGATCGAGAGGGAAAAAAAGAAAGAGAGAGAGAGAAAGAGAGAGAGAGAGAGAGAGATCAAGAGAAGAGAGGGAGACATAGAGAGAGAAGGAGAGAACAAGAGAGAGAGGACAAGGGAGTGAGAGATAGAGAGGGAAAAAAAGAAAGAGAGAGAGAGAGAGAGAGAGAGAGAGAGAGGTGGCAGGCAGGCAGGCAGGCAGGCAGGAGGTAATGGAATGACACAGATCGTTTGGTAGGGGAAGATCCTTCACAGCTGGCATGGAGAGAGAAGGGGCTGCCCTGATGCGTCAGGCGGGCGCCGCGGCTGCCGCCGCGTGTCATTAGCATGCTAGGCCCCTCCGCTCGCGCTAAATGGGCGCCATTAGGACCATTTTTAATAATTCATTCAGGTGACGGAGCAACATGGATTAAAACGCTAGCTAGCGCCTGGACCTTCTGAGGGCGAATGATCAGTCAGTGGGGGCAATACTGCATCCTCCAGCACACACAAACACACACACACATACATACATTTTTATAGTCTGTGTAATTCTTTAGTAATTCGTCTTGTCCTCAGAAACCCCATGTGAACCAGAGCTCAGATGAACAGGACCTGCATCTGGTCATCCCTGACAGAGAAGGGGGGTAGTGGGTTTCTCCTGCATGTCTCATGGCACGCCACACACACACACACACACACACACACACACACACACACACACACACACACACACACGTCCCAGAGCGTGTGTTTTACAGCGTCTCGGCTGGTGTCCCCAGCCCAAGCCCCAGTGCCCACGCTCTCACACCTGGGTACCTCTGTTTGCTGAGGGGGGCTACCTGACGGCTGTGCACCCGCTCCCCAGCCATGTCTCACTGTACGCTGAAGACACAGCGAGACACACCTGAAGACACAGCGAGACACAGCGAGACACATCTCTATGCCAGTTACTAGCCTGATGCTAAGATCATGTCAGGCGCTAATTCAATTTACTGTGTGTGTATGTGTGTGTGTGTGTGTTTTTTTTTTACTTCTTTTTTTTTTCCGTTTACCACATCGTAATAGGGTGAGGGAAGATTAAGTGTGAGTCTGATTGTGAAATCTGGTGTTAGCGCTTAGCATATGTATATGTTAAACTGCTGACTTGTGTCTCTTGATCTCGCTAGCTTTCATGTTAGAGGAAAATAACTCACTGGTGACAAACCTCATTAAAGGGGGGCGGGCATTCTTAGTGTACTTCTGCGGGGGGGGGGGCGAGGTTGGCGGGCATTCTTAGTGTACTTCTGCAGGGGTGGCGGGCGAGGGGGGAGGGGTAGGGGGCGGAGGGGAGGGCACGATGGAGGGGATTGAGTCAGTGATCCAAGGAGCACTTAACAAATTTACATTTAATTTTAGCCAAAGCCTTAAGATATTTTCCAACAAAATATATTGGTGACATTAAAAATGAGACCAAGTTTTTTTTTCTTTTTGTCAAAAGTAAAAGATGGCACATTTCTTTGCCCTCAAAGCATGGCGTGGTTTATTAATGCAGGACTTCCCTGAATTCGGAGGCTAATTTTTAATTTGTGTAGCATCATTCGTTGGCCACTTACCCCGGGCTACAGCTGCAGAGCTACGTGTCGACCAATTGCCTGTTCTGTGATAAATTAATAAAATCAATTTGTCTCTCCAAATATGCCCCAGTGAATTCCAAGTAAATATAAGTGCAAAATTTATTCAAATGGATGTATAAGTTGGCTCCCCTTGGGACGGCACAAATATATCAATTTGTCATTGTGAAACTCGTAGATAATTGATCTTAACGAAAGTCATAATTCATTGCCCCTTAAAGCATCCAGTTGAGAATGTGTGGTATTTTAGCCTTGTTCTTTTTCCATACCTTATTTCCTCATTCTTCTTGGATAATGCCTCCAGATATTTCTTACGCTCGTAATAATTGTGCACATTTCTCCTCACATAGTAGCCTCTCCATCTTCTCTGGATCTGTGGGGAAAAAAGACATATTTCACCTCACCATCATTTTTTAATAATACCAAACGGTTGCCACAGAATCTATTATAATATACGAGAAATGGAAACAAAGGAAACCCTTTAATTAGTTTGACAAAGTCGTTTAAATACGTTCAAATATTTTTAGTCACAACACAGAAGGTTGAGCATGAAGCCCTCTGACTGCGTAGAAGAGATCTATCTATCCTCAGAGACTAGTTCAAGTTCCAGAACCATTCATTTCAACACTGATTCATTTCTTTTTTTATTTCATTTCTAGAAATACTGCTTCTGTTGCTAGTCAGAGATCATATCATCAACAGTGTGGCCTGCACTCTATTCATTAAGGTCGGCTAGGGGAAAGCAATCCAGAGCCATCACACCGAACGGCCAGGCTAAGAAAAACACCTCTCTGTCTGTCGTGAGCGCGCCGGGGGGGTGGGGTGGGTGGGGCTCTGAGCTACTGCCGCATCCACACAACAAGGCCTTAGAGACTGATAACGGAGCCAGAGCCAGCGCATCATTCACTGATCCATCCGCTCGAAACCAAAGGGGACAGATGTCCTTCAAGCTAATTAAGAGATTAAAACAATAGCAGGTGAAAAAAAATAATAAGGGGAAAAATAAAACAAAACGAGAATTGCCATTGATCAGCAGTCAATAAATAATTTTAAATAAAGTAATTGCTGGCAAAGAAGACCCAAGTTCTTGGCGACCTTTTTAGACTAGTGAAATCAATGGCGCATATTGCTCAATTAGACCTAATACAAATCCGGGGACCCTTGTAAACACTGGTTTCTATTAACACACTAATACAATGGCCTTTGCTAAAGAGTATGATAAAGGCTTTGGAGAGAAAAACAGAGGAATAAAAATTGATTAAGAAAGTAATGTGTGGAGCGACGGAAGGGGGCCGGCGGCGGCTACGGCTGGCGTGTTCAGCGGACGAGAGAGAGAGAGAGAGAGAGAGAGAGAGAGAGAGGGAGAGAGAGAGAGAGAGAGCGGGAGGGAGGAGACGTCCTCTCAAGTACACCCGTACCGCTTGCCTTGGGTTTATTAGACGTGTCTGTTACTGCTGTGACTGATTACCGACTTCGCAATTTGTTCCCACCAAAACAGCCGATGTTAATTGGCCCGTAATTAGCCAGTCGTGCTGTTTCAATTTAAAGTGAATGAATCTGAAAGGGAAGCCGACATCAACTTAAAGGGTGTGTTTTTTTTTCAAACCGGTCTGGTCTGGTCTGTCTATTTCTGTTTCCCCACACCCCGGCAAAATCCATCACGATCTTCCTCTGTCAGACTAACTGAAAACTATATTGGAGTCAAATTAGGACAACCATTTACATTTCGTTTGGCGGCTTGAACAGACCACAGTGAAACCAACAGTACATTTCTTCCCAAACACTATTTCCTGCGTATTTTTCTAACCAGAATTATTTTACACACATACCCTCCACATCTCTCTCTCTCTCTCTCTTTTTTTTTTACAATTCTCATAAAACACTTGTGTCCTATGAAGAGGCTTCTGTTCACATCTAAGTGGTAATAAGACCTTTGCTCTCTGACCCCTGACCTCTAATGGAGAGGTCAGACGCTATCGTCTGCGCTGGACACGTGAAACGAGATCCTTACGAGAGAGCCGCGGCTGGGCCAGGCCCCTGCACGTAGGGATTGTGGGATTGCTACACAAATATAAAATGTCTGGTCTGAGGGTCTCGGGTGATTGCCAAAACATTGCTCGCCGCTAATATGTGTTCTTCTGTAAATGCTGAGAGTTTGTTAGACTTGTAAAAGTGGTTTAACGGGTTCACTTTGGATGAGAAAACACAATATGGAGTAGTAAAATAGAGGGTTTTGGTTTCAGCCACCAGCCCAGTAAAAGTGCCAATGCATCACTCAAGAACAAACCCTTTTTGATTTATAGACTATGAAACATGTTATATTGAAGTGTTCCAATTGAGCCTTCAGTGTGTTCACAATCTCTGATTTATATGTGCGCACGCAAAAAAAAGCTCAACCTTTATTTTGCTTGCTTTTGCAAGCATTTCCTCAATTGGAAAATCTATGGTTAACTTGGCTCTCTTACTAAAAGAATCAGACCACGTCAGTGAATTCAGGGGAAAAAAAACAAACAAACATTTATGGATTGGCTGTGGTTTTTCTGAACAAAAAAATATCAATGGGCAAATGTGTAAAATGATTTGACAATGTTCCATTCTGTCCCACACAGTGAAGATGAACATCTTTCGCCTAGGTGTGGTGACGCTAGACCCCAGCTCCACATACACACTTCACACACTCATTCGTTCAATACCAGTTTGCACAGCAGTCATGTCACAGGGGCCCCAGCCCTCCGAACCCCGCTGCAGCGACGGCACACACACCAGCTTGTTTGCTTTATTACATCAAAACGCCATTTTGCTAAACGCAGAGAGACATATTCACCCTGACAGCCATTTGATTGTAGAACTTCATCCTCATGGCCAAGTATGCTACCTATGCGAACGTAAAAAAAGAAGAAGACAGCGTTATGAGTCGGGGCCGATGCGTCCAGGCCCCTCTTGAACATGCGAGACATAAAGCACTCTTTATACATAATACATAATAAGTCACGGAGGCAGCAGCAGTGGCAGGGGGAGCGGGGAGAAGAAGAAGAGGAGGAAGAGAGAGAGAGGTAAGTCAGACTTTGTATTGAAGGGACAGGGCTCTTCTTAATACATAATGCAGACACGGGCAAGAAAATCTATGGTAGTCAAGCTGGGAACTAATGGAGATATATGGTGGCAAGCACCTCTACGCTGAGTTTGATAATCAATGGCGCCGCGCACAAGGCCCCAGACGAACAATGGCACGGAATATTCACAACACGTAACACTGTGATTTATTCACTAGGGCCACATTTCAGCAGACACTTCAGAGAACCATAAAAGGGATACACATTTCAATATGTCCAGTATAATGATAACTAAAACTGTCTGTGAGAAAGAGGGGAGGAGGGGTCACAGAGACAGAGAGAGAGAGAGGGAGAGAGAGAGAGAGAGAGAGACAGAGAGAGAAGAGGAAGAGGAAGAACAAAAGACAGAAGAAGAAGAAGAAGCGTGTTGTTATGCGTTAGCTGAGAGCTAATTTTAAACTAAAGGATAATTTGCTCATGTGGAATCTTGTGTACATTTCAGATGTACTGGGACGTGCCACCTGCTGTGCTGAATATTGGGTAAAACTTGAAATCTATCTTTGCCATTTAAGCTACTTCTGGAGGAGTCATGCATAATATTTGAAGTTCAGCCCATCTTCATCCCCGGCAAATGATTCTGGGGAGCGCTGGGGGTTGGATTATGTATCCACAATCTGTGTGCAATTAGACCTCAGTAGATGCAATATGCTCCACACAGGCGACGGAAATAAACTTCAGACTAACTCAGTTAGTTATTATCGCGCTCCATGACTCTGACCATCACGGTTCAAGTCAACTAAATCTGCTGGTCTATTGGAGATAAATAAAAAAAACACAGAAAAATGAGAAACTATTGTTTGTAGTTAAAACGTTAGTTTTAGTCTCATAATGTAATATCTCTAACGCATAACGCTGCATTAAACTATTGAATCTTGAAAAAAAAACGCTTAAATATTTATACCACTTGCCTCTTGTGAAATCAGACTGTTACTGTAAGTGCCGATCATTTCAGTGCAGTTCATTTTTTCCGCATGAGTGTGTGCACACAACTTACCTCCTGCATATGTCTGAAGAGAGCCCTTGCGGAAAATCCACGCCATGTTCTCTGTACGATGACTGCGTGCTTAGAGAGATACCTATGGAATTGATGCCATTAGTGGATTAAAACATATAGAAACGGGCCACACTACAGCTAATGTTTTCTTTTTTTCCCTGCTCTTTTTTCCAACTCTTTGTGCTTACTTAGTGCTGCCCATTTGTATTCCGCACTATCACATCTGCTCAATGCGGGTCCACAGCGGTTTCTGATTCGAGACCATTAATTTCCAAAAGGCCATTTATAACATGAGAAAATCAATGCCTCTATGGGGACTACGGTAACCCAGGAGCCACACTTAAGGAGCTCAAATTGTGGCTAATTAACCACTTAATACATTGATCAATTAACTAAAGTAATCTGAATTAACCTACTGTCTGGAAGTTTGTCTGCTGACCCTGCAGAATTATGTTGAGATTAAAGCTGCCAGAGCCCTACATGATAATGTTTTGGTCTTGAGAAATTGTGAATGTGATTTAGGTTTAATTGCTATACCACACGTCTTGGTTATATTGCATAATATAAAAGGGGCGTCATGCAGTTTGAGGGAAGTTTAAAGTGCCTGCCGGAGTAGTAAAAAATGAAATTTTAGAAATACTAAAACTGATACTACTACTACCTCTAATAATAATAATAATAATAAATATATCCATATAATTCACATCATACACCTGAAACACAATTAATGCAGAATAATAAAGAAATGATAATAAATCGTTATCATAATTATTATGACGACACCAGCAGGTTAAGTAACAAGAAAGCCCACCGTCCTGCCATATCCTTTTAGCTTTGGCCATTATGTGGCTAACAAGATAGCTATAAGATAATGTAGCATTCTTACCTCACATAAGCCCGAACGCGGCATCCTCTGACCCAGCTCTGAATTTTAACCGCAGCAGCATTCTCTCTCTTTCTGTTTTCCTCGGCAATCCTACAACAGAGTGACGACTTCTTAGTATATTCAAAATCAGAATTGCTTTACCTCCTTGGTTGAGGACTGACGTTAGCTTACGTTGGCTAAATTAGGACAATGATTAGTTAGGGCTATGTGGCTACAAATCCACCTAGCCAAATAATTGATGACTTGTAGCCACCTGTGTTATTCTGTATTTCTGGCCATAAAAGATATACATGTGAACTGAAATGATTTGATCACCTCTGTCTGGTGAAAAACTCCACTCTAACTTGCTGAATTTGACTTTGTAACTTCACCAAACGTGCCATGATCCCCCATGAGTTTACATGTTTCCATAGCAATACTAGGAACGTGCGGCGAACAAGGTGTTGCGCAACAGTTGGACCAAGCGTCTGTTTCCATACCAACGCTGTGTTTGTGAGGTCACATAGTTGGCTTAACTCTCAATTTGTGTCTATAACCAGGTGGTGTTTTGGTTTATGTTTCGACATTTAGCTTGTTGTTCAGGGAACACATTAACAATTTTTTCGTGTGTGGCAGAATCATGGGCAGAATCCACAGAACAGGTATATCCACCTACACGATATAACACCTAAACCACGTGTCTACGCTATGAAGCAAACTCACCCGAGGAAGGTAGGAGCAGGTAGGGTTTACTATTTCACAATAGTTACAGTGTTGTCACAGAGGAAAATTTTAACAAAATTTTAACTAAAAAAGTAAACGTTGACAAATTATTTTTATTTAGCTGAATATTCTTGGAGACTCACTAGGTTAATTGTCTGTTCTGTTGATTGTTATTAAGGGTATTTACTGTTAGCTAAATAACATTTAGTAGTTTTAATACATTTACACATCAAGATGGAATTAAAAAAAAACTACTATACAGTATGTATTGCCAGTCTTCGTGACACTGGCATGCCAATTGTGCACTTGTCAGATGTTTGCCGGCTGAATTCTTTATAATATTCCTCGACGTCGTGGGCTAGTTGACCAATGACTCAAACATATGATTTAAATGTTGACAGATCCTCGGATGCAGATGGGCTATGTATGCAGTGACTGATTTGTCACCGGTGGCCAGCTCTCAGTTGGCAGAACAGGAGACGTTATCATTTCTCATCACACTCTCTAGGCTTTTTTTTCTTTCTCTCTTTCTCTTTTTTTCTCTCTCTCTCTCTTTTCTATCGCTCCATGTCAGGTATTCATTCTATCTGGCCATCGAGGCAACGGATGCCCGGTGTCCAACCAGTTTCCCGCAGTACAGATAACCACTCACAGAGGCGGGCCAATTTGCTGTCCCGCCACAACTGTGCGAGCCGCTGAAAATATGGGGAAAGGACTGACCCCTTGGCAGTGGGGCCCATCCATCGGAACTCGGCGGTGGGCTGGCCACCATGGTAATTGCCTGGGAAGTAGTGTTTTGACAAGGCGGACGGGTGCAAGCCATCATTCCTGGCGCACGGTGATGAGGTGTCACCTAGAGAGAGGGGCTGTGGAGCCGCTGTGTGTTTACACGCCAGTGGGCAGCTGACCCACTTCACACACACACACACACACACACACACACACACACACACACACACAGACACACACACACACACAGCAGTTCTCCTTGCCCGGGCTGGCCGCAGTGTCCTGCACCTTTCAGTAGGTCAGAGAACACTAGTGTAATTGTATGTTCAAAGAATATGAGGGTGTAAATAAGTGCGTATATATTCACTGAATCTACGGGCATAGATAAATCCCTCCACTTTAACCTACCTGTCCCGAGGCCCGGCGTCCTGCATGCATCTCTGCTTGCATTGAGAGAGAAACAGGGCATTTGTTTAAGGGATGCACTAGGTCTCTGAGAGGAAATTAGGCCATATGTTTTTCTATACGTTTCTTTTCCAGTCTAAAGGCAAACAAACATCTGATTCTGGTACTGAAGGCTTTTTATTCCCCAGATGGTTTTGGTTTCAAAACATTGACAACTGAGATTCTTCCCGCCCTGAGTGGAAACATAGCGTGACACTCCTCCATATTTAGAGAAGTAACTTATAGCTTTTCGCCGTCCGCTTGAAAACCATTACGCTGTTACTCTTGCCAGCGCACGAGCGTGCGTGTCTGAGGTGAGGGAAATGAAAATCATATTTTTATTAAGCTCAGCTTTTATCCAGGAAATGGGTAATAAATTGCGTGGTTGTGTGAAATGGTGGAATCTGCGTGTGTTTCATCATTATTTGTGGCGCGGCGCGGCGCGTTGCGTGCGGACACAGGTGATCCATTAGGGAGGCTGATTGGGCGATGGCCCTGGTGAACCCGCGGACGGCGTGCCCCACGCGGAAGGGCATCCTCCGCTACCGGCCGCTGCACTGTCAGCGCCAGAGCAGGAGATTCATCACTTCAGCAGCCCAGCTTACTGTTTCATCATTACCCCTCCCCCCACGCCATTTGTCAATGCGTTTGACCAGTACCACCAAAATACACTACTTACACACTCTCTCCCTTTCTCTCTCTCTCACTCTCTCTCTCTCTCTCTCTCTCTGTGTGTGTCTGTGTGGTTTATTTTTTGTTTCATCACCTTCAGTATTTTTGTGGACTTCAGAGAAAGAGAGAGAGAGAGGAGAGAGAGAGAGAGAGAGAGGAAGTGTCCTTGTCTTCCCGGTTATCCGGTGCCATTACGTGTCTATCACCAGACAGTCATTCCCGAAGCTCCTCTGTCTTATTATTCATCGGCCAGGTGATTCCAGAAATTCCTGTCTGGGGCTGTTTTGCATTTGTCTTCCTCCTCTGCTCCCTCGCTCCGTCTCTCTCTCTCTCTCTCTCTCTCTCTCTCTCTCTCTCTCTCTCTCTCTCTCTCTCCCCTCTCTCTCTCTCTCCCCTCTCCCTCCCCCCCCTCTCTCTCTCTCCCTCTCTCTCTCTCTCTCTCTCTCCCCCCCCTCTCTCTCTCCCTCTCCCTCTCTCTCTCTCCCTCTCTCTCTCTCTCTCTCTCCCTCTCCCTCTCTCCATCTCTCTCTCTCTCTCTCTCTCTCTCCTCTCCAGTTCTCTCCCCATCCTGCTGTAATGCTGGCTTGGGGGGGCTCCGGAGCCTCATGTCCTGAAGAAAGGCTTAGCCTGCCTTTGATTGAGGTCCTTCCTATTTCATCGAGCCATAGTGTTTTGGGTATCAAGCTGAATGGAGAACGAGAGAATGAGAGAGAGAGAGAGAGAGAGAGAGAGAAATGAAAGAGAGGGGGAGCGAGAGAGAAATAGAGAGAGAGGGAGAGAGAGAGAGTGTTGGATGTTTCGTGGGGTTGAATAATAAAATATGTCAGTGCCTCTGCGGCTGCCATGTCCGCTCCTCCTCCACGGATTCTCCATTACATTCCCCTCAGTTTTTATGTTCCAAAAATAATACTCTCCACAGTAACTAGAAAGGTCCTGTTTGCTGTCCAGGGCTGAAGAAAAGCAAAGAGAGAATACATCATTTCATCCTTCTGTGATCACTCCGTGTCTGAAACATCCGTCTGCCCA
Organism: Clupea harengus; assembly: GCF_900700415.2. Taxonomy (NCBI): domain Eukaryota; kingdom Metazoa; phylum Chordata; class Actinopteri; order Clupeiformes; family Clupeidae; genus Clupea; species Clupea harengus. The sequence goes on from NC_045165.1 coordinate 2,085,596, forward strand.
GGACTCCCTTCTATAATTTCACAATTCAGCGATCAATTATCCTTCTCATCCTTTCTTCCTCGCTCTCTCTCTCTCTCTCTCTCTCTCTCTCTCTCTCTCTCTCTGGTGTTTTCTCTTTGTGGTTCTGCTCTTGTACACAGCAGCCTCTGTTTTAAGACTTGAGACATGAACAGGACTGACACCACGGTTGGTGTACACGAGATGGCGCGTGTAAAAGGTGAGATTGCATGTCCCTTTCCACGACGGAGACAGAGGGGTGACAGATACACCACGTCACGTCACGCTTGTTTTACATGGAGTATAAACTGCTCTGGTCACACTGAGCATGACCAACAATTAATGTGCCACCCTAGTGTCACTAGTTGTCTAACAGTTCTTTAACGTCACTGAAAATAATGCCCTAGAAAGTGATTTTAATTTCTTGGCATCTGAAAATTCTAGAAGTACAGGAAAGACTATAGAAAACTTGAAGTGCCCAAGATTAATTGTTAAATGTTGTAATGGTGATTTAAAGTAGCCTTTGCTTTTCCATACACACAATTCTCTGTGCACTTGCTGTGTGTGGTTTAGGGCATAAAGAACGTGTGTGAATGAAGTATTGCAGGAGAACACACACATGCTCCTGGTCTCATTTGGCACTTATATCTTCCTATGAAGTTCTAAGTGTATCTATCAAATTAATTAGCTCAGTACAAATAGGGACATCCCTGTATATACAAGCACATCCCTGCGATGAGAGTCATATCATGGATCCTACAATCCTGTACACAAGGTGTCTTCAAACAAATAATATTTCAGATTATGAAATATAGACATACATTTTATAAATTAAAATGTAGGCCTATATAAATGTAATCTTAAACTTATATACAAATATATATTTATATATTTATTACGTGTATATTTATATATATATATATACAAATATATATTTATATAGACGTTTTACACAAGAAAACAAAGAGAAAGAAAAGAAGAATCTCTCGTGTTGTTGTGCCCATTGCCACTGTATTAAAGCACATGTAGTCCTTTCTGCTTGAGCTCTGAGACGTCCCCATGGGCTGGTTCTGTCCCTGGTGTTGCAGGGCTGGTGTGCGGGGCTTAAAGGAGTGCGGGCGGCTCTGTCTATGCCTGCGAGGGCAGCAGCCCCGTCCGCCAACTGGACCATTTCTTTGACCTGGAGAGGGAGCTGTTTGACCCTGTTTCGGCTCTGCCGTAATGGATGCATCCACACAGCTTCCCAGAGGAAGGGGAGGACCGAATTTCTCTCTTTCTCTACGTCTGTCTGTCTCTCTCTCTGTCTTTAGTTCTCTCTCTTCCTCCCTCTCTTCCCCTCCCCATCTATCTAAAGGTATTTCTGGTAAGATTTTTGTTTTTCTTATCGCATAAAGGAGTTGTGAGAGTTGTGCTGACAGGGAGGTGGAGCCATCAGACGCATTTATTTATCAACCAGGCAACAGGAGAAGCCATTTCTTACGACGTTATTCCATGTTTAATTATGTTTTACCTTTAGACCAAATTAATATGAATTAAATTAAATTAAAAATCCCTCGTTTTGGGTTATCTGAGTGCTATTATGCTTAAGAAAAAATATTAATATGCTCTCAGCTATTTCAGTTCTGCCATTTGTACTGTCTATGCCATCACAGTTGCCAAATAATTTAAATAATTTCATACAATCATTAAACATAAACAGCAATGGATTTCCATATTATTACAAGCATTTAACAGTGTTCACAGCGCTGCATATGCTGTGTATTTTAAATCTAACGTTGTGGCTAAAACGTTTTTTTTTTCATAAATAAAAAGGTCCCATTTTCCTAAAGCCTAATAAAAGCAAATCAGACCAATTTGTTCAATGATTCCAGACAGCTAAAAGGCTGGTGTCACTTGTATTATAATAACCTGCATGTTGTAGCTTAGTGACAACTGAAAACATTGTAAACAGGCTACAGCCTTTTTTGTGGACAATTTGGGAAAGAAGGCAATCCGTTGCATCAAATTTTATTTTATATTCCTACGATTGTAATTTTAAGATTTATATCCCTACGATTGTAATTTTAAGATTTATACTCTCTATGATTGTAATTTCAGTCATGAGAGTATTCATCTTAATCTACTTGTCAACACAATGCTTCAGAAACCGAACCGCATTCCGTTTTACGCCGATACTTTCCTGATTGTGTGTTTTAAATGTGATTGTTTTGTAGGGGGTTCATCTGTAAACAACACCAGCCCCAGTGCATTGAAGGTTATTTGGCTTGAAAGGAGCAGTAATTCTGGGGAATTAAAGCTAATCTGAGGGCCCCCTATCAACATGGCAATTCATCTTTGCAGGGAGAGGGGGGACCGAGCGTGCTCTCATAACGACCTTGACCCCTGACCCCCGACCTTTGGCTAGTCATGGTTCACTCATGCACCGTCCACAGCCTCTATCCCATTTCTGCCTCTGCTTGCTTGACCGCCTGCCTGAGTATCGCCAGGATTTGTTGCCTGTTTTCCTGCCCCCTTATTGTAATTGCTCCGGCCAGTTTTATAGGAGCCATTACAGCCGAGAGATTAGCTTTCATGGGCCTCATGGCTTGTCACTTAACTAAGCTGGGCCTGCCTTTAAAAAGTCTATTTGTCACCCGCAAACTGAAAAGTTTTGCCAATTTAACTATCAAATCAACAGAATAAGTGAAGCACAATGCATTGGTGGTGCAAGTGGTTTTGGAGGTAAATAAATAGATGTGTGTGGTCTAAAGAACTCCCGGCAAGCAGCGTTTAGTCATCATTTGGAGACCACTCTGTTTGAGTTCGCTGATGTCTAAGACCAAAGAAAGTATTTTATTTGTTTGAAAAGGGCATACTTGGATTTTTTTTAATGACTGTAAACTTTTGGACATTTACTCTTTGGTGAGGTGTGTGTGTGCGTGTATGCGTGTGTGTGTGTATGCGTGTGTGTGTGTGTGTGTGAAGCCAAGTTTCCAAAATCCTGTCATGTTTATTTCCATTCTCGGTGCACATCAGGCGTTTCCTCCTGCTGTTCACTGTCAGTGTGGTATATACCTACATGTCCGAGAGATAACCAGCTTATCAGGGACTCTGATCAGAGATATTTGGGCACAAGGACACCAAACGCCCTTTGGTGAGCCCATGGTACACACCTGCCCACTCACTATACACTATTAACTTAAACATCTAGCCACCACTCACTATACACTATTAACTTAAACATCTAGCCACCACTCTCAGCCAAACCCATGAACACACACGGGCTCTTGAAATACATTTGGAACATATCCATAGAGATGATTCTGCGCTAGTTTAGTGTCATCTGTGTGTGTGTGTGTGTGAATGTGTTAGTGTATGAATTTGTGCATACGTGTATGTCTGTGACTGTGTGTACGTGCATGTCTGTCTGTGTGTGTGTGCCTGTTAAACAGCTCGCATTAAGCATTCATGAAGGGTGCTGTGCTCATCTAGTTCTGAGGAGGGATCTTCCTATCCTGATAATTATTGCAATGAAATCATTCAGCAAATTACTCCACAATCATTTGAGAGAGTAGCCCACAGTTAAGTCATCAAGTCACAAAGGTCACACTTGTTTCTTAAGGATTATCCTTGTTAGGGGATAGGAAAACACTAAATATTTTTAATCCTGTGTTATTTCCCGCATGGATGGTTAAAAGCTACTTTAAGCCTCATAAAACTCGCTCCCTGGGCCGCGGCTGCAGTTGAATTCGGAGGGAGAGGTGCTCTGCCAAAATATTGCTACAGAATTAAATGTCAAAAATCTTCTTAAGTTGTAGATATATTGTTCACAGTGGGCGATTTTGATTAATACATTTAATCTAAATCATCGAAAGTTCCTCTTCCTTTTATCCATAAAAGGCAGTGGGACACAAATCAGTTTTTACTGTAGCTTGATAACAATTGGAAAATAATGCTTCTTCCCAGCCAATAAATTGTTGCTTATACCTCTGCCCAAAATCAATTCATCTTCCCCGGATTTATTAAAATCCCGGTAATAAATCTTCCACAATGTTTGTTCATCTGTTTTTTGATACATTTATATCACTTTTGTTACGCTCTAATGTTTTCCCTGTCGCCACGGCGTAAAATGGAAAAATCTATTTTAGGCCAATTTAATAGTTAAAGGAGTGGGGTGGCAGTGTGGTGGCGTAAATGGAATCAATAAAAATGGCAATGTGTGGCGCAGATAGCACCTTTCCCCTTGAGTTTTTGATTAACCCATCTCGCAGTGGACTTGACAGCAATATACCATGCCTTGGACGGGAGGTATTCCCTAAGGCCCTTTTTTTTTTTGTCTTTTCATAAACCCTTCTGGACACATTTGAAAGAATTTTTATAGGTGTGTATTTGTGTGTGTGTGTGAGAGAGAGAGAGGGAAAGGGAAAGAAAGTGTGTGTGAGAGAGAGAAAGGGAAAGAGAGAGAGAGAGGGAACGGGAAACAAAGTGTGTGTGTGAGTGGGAGAGAGAGAGAGTGAGTGCTAGTGAGAGATATTTCTTTTTATCTTGAGGAGTTCTTTAATCTCTGCTCTGCCGAACCACCGTACGCATACTAACTCTGTTTATTGTTTGCTCTCAGTGACTGGGGGCACTGCTGGCATAAATTAGACCCAAGTGTGAGTTAATCCCGCTAGCGTTCGCTATGAATCTGGCATTATTTAATCCACCGCATGCAAATGATTACTCCATAATCTTAATGTGTGTGTGTTCTACAGCTTTTTGGACTTTGATATTTTTGTCAGGAGTACTCGTGCTGCTCAGAAAAAACCTTCCTCCTGGATTGATGTGTGTGTGTGTGTGTGTGTGAGTCAGAGGGTGAAGATGCTCCCCAGTCCATCCCTTTCTGTCGGACTAATGATTGGGGTGTGCATGAAATGCTGAGATCCAGTACGGCTCATTGGCGAACACTGTCTCATTTACTGTTGATCAATTGCCCATTCAAGGCAGACTGGGTCAGTCGTCAGAGAGAGGAAGCCTTTGTGATTTATTCTAGGTGTTAAAAAATAATTTGTTTGGATTGATTAATGTTAATTAATTATGCTAATTACACAGGCGAAAAACAGATGTTTCCCCCTTTCGAAACACCAGACTTTAATTACTGACTCCCCCACATTTTACCCTAAAAATAACGGCGACTGTAGTTGATGCGATCTACAAACAGCCCGATTTCTCCCCGACGAGGTTGTTGTCTAGCATGCCAAAGCTAATCTGATTTTTGCTCTGATTAACAAAAAGGTACCCCGGTACACACACACACACACCGCCCTGACAGCAGCCTTCCTGTACCGGTGGTGATGGAGAGAGTGTGTGTGCCCCGCACCATCCATCTTTGTTTACCCAGGCGCAAAACCCTCACCACCATCATCATCATTTGCCTGCCTTTTAATTTCTGTTAACAACCCCCTTTTCCCTCCTAGAAATTCACAAACCTTGACAGCAGCGAATCGATATGCATTTAGTAAGCATTTTTTCTCCCCCACCCCCCCTCCCCCCATTTCTTTTGACAGGACTGATCATTTGCGTGGGGGAAATGATAACAAATCTGCTGTTTGTGGCGTGCTGGTGGTGCTTGCCGCGCGCGTGTATGTGTGTGTGTGTGTGTGCGTGTGTGCGTGTGTGTGTGTGTGTGTGTGTGTGTGTGTGTGTGTGTATGTGTGTGTGTGTGTGTGTGTGTGTGTGTGTGTGTGTGTGTGTGCAGCCTGGGAGTGCAGTAATGAGTGGCGCTCACTGCTGTTGAAAGGTGAAGAGCAAATGGAGCCACGCACACACACACACAAGCGCGCGCACACACACACACAGACAAAGACACACACACACACACACACACACACACACACACACACACAGCTGAGGCCCTCCAGTGCCCGGAGCGGCAGAGCATGTGTCTCTTTTTTACTCAGCGCTGTAAAAATCGCCGTGGTAACACGCCTTGTCTCCCAGTGTCCCCGGCCGTTCTTTGGTCTTGAGACATTTGTTCTGGTGCGCGACGTTGAAGGGTCCTCTCTCGGCGAGATGATGAGCTGTCACCGTGAGGTGCCACTCACTCCCCCCCTCCCCCCCGCCCCCCGCCCCCCCGCCCATCAGACCTTTGATATGGTAATTCAGCCTGACTGACTGCAGTAATGAACAGGCTGCCGGCTGAGGTTAATACGCCGTCTCCGCTGACGGTGCCTGCGCCCCGCCTGCCCTACTAACCTACACAGAACCACCACCGCCACTACCACCATCCCTGGGTGGATGCCCACGGGCCCCTCTCTCAACACGGACCCCACACCCCACACCCCACACCCCACACCCCACACCCCACACCGCACACCCCACACCCCACACCCCACACCCCACACCCCACACCGCACACCCCACACCCCACACCCCACACCCCACACCGCACACCCCGCACCCCGCACCCCGCACCCCGCACCCCGCACCCCGCACCCCGCACCCCGCACCCCGCACCCCGCACCCCGCACCCCGCACCCCGCACCCCACACCCCACACCCCACACCCCACACCCCACACCCCACACCCCACACCCCACACCCCACACCCCACACCCCACACCCCACTGATGCGCCTTTTCTCATGTGCTGGGCCCTCGCCTCTATTTCATCCGTGCACTCTGTCTCGCCTCTCCAGTCTTTCTGTCTCACCTCTTCTGTCTCGCCTCTTCGGTGTCTTTCTGTCTCACCTCTCCAGTCTTTCTGTCTCGCCTCTTCGGTGTCTTTCTGTCTCTCCTCTCCAGTGTGTCTCTGTCTCACCTCTCCAGTGTGTCTCTGTCTCACCTCTCCAGTGTGTCTCTGTCTCACCTCTTCGGTGTCTTTCTGTCTCACCTCTTCTGTCTCACCTCTTCGGTGTCTTTCTGTCTCACCTCTCCAGGGTCTTGCTATACTATTTTCCAGTTGTGAGCTTATGTTGTATTCCTGACTAGCTTAGCTACTGTACACTCCTGGCATTTAAATGTCTTGAGTTATTTATATCTGGGGATGGTGTGTGTGTACGTGTGTTTGTTTGTGTGTTTGTGTGTGTGTGTGTGTGTGTGTGTGTGTGTGTGTGTGTGTGTGTGTGAGTGTGTGTGTGTGTGTGTGTGTGTGCGTGCGTGTGTGTGTGTGTGTGTGTTTGTGCAAGACAATCCTCAGTGTTTTGTCCGTGTACCTTTTCTGTGCTTAGCATTTCTACAGTGTTGTCACGCAGTCTGGTGTCCCCTCAGGTGCTAAGCTAATACAGTTATGTGACAGTGGCTTGGCATTAGGCAGCTGGGTAGCATCTCATTCACCTTCATGAGGCTGCGGCCAGGACTGGCTAGCATTTATAACTGTGCAGCCGTGTGTGGGTATTCCGGTGTCA
>NC_045165.1:2102954-2107954 GCF_900700415.2 Clupea harengus
GTGGTGTTTACAAACACTTCCCCTCTCAGTTGATGTCTCTTAAATAATTCAGAGCGGCCGTGACTGCACACACGCTCCGCCCTGCTGAAGATGGGTATCACAGGTCATCCATTCAAACAGATGAAGGTGAAGATGAAGGTGACCTTGGCTCTTTCTCTTTCTCTCCCGGCCAGAGCTTTGGAATGGTGGCTTGGGCCTGCTGGTTATTCAGCCGGGATCTTTTCCCTGATAAAGAACTTTGTCTACTCATTAGGTTTGCATCCTGTCCGTCGTCCCCGTGTCCTTCGGGCCACCGTACTCTACATTTATTGCTTTAAATGCAACTTTCCACCGACCGCCCCCCCCCCCCCCCCCCCACACACACACCCCCTTCTTCGCCGCCGGACGTCCGCAACAATGCAGTTTGCGTTTTAGCGAAGGTAAAGAGAGCAAGAGAGAGAGAGAGAGAGAGAGAGAGAGAGAGAGAGAGAGAGGGAGAGGCACTGAGAGATACAAAGAGAGAGAGAGAGAGAGAGAGAGAGAGAGAGAGAGAGAGAGAGAGAGAGAGAAAGGGTGGAAGTGCACTAAAGAGTGGTGTCGGAGTAGGATCTCATCCCGCACACAATGGAGGGGAGCGGGACAGGGGAGGGCATCTCCAGGATAAGGCCACAATGGACCAGCCCTGAATGGGGCTGCTGGGCGGCGGGGGCTGGGTGGCGCTGGGCGGCGGGGGCTGGGTGGCGCTGGGTGGCGGGGGCTGGAGCTGCTGGGTGGCGGGGGCTGGGGGCCGCTGGGTGGCGGGGGCTGGGGCTGCTGGACGCTAGACGGAGGGCTGACAGCACATTAGCATGGAGGAGAGGAGGCCCAGGAGTGCTCTGAAGGACACGCAGGTCTTTAGATGGATAGAGTGGAGGCACACACACACACACACACACACACACACACACACACACACACACACACACAGGTCTTTAGATGGATAGAGTGTAGGGATGAGAGGGGGATCAGCATGGGACAGACTATATAAAGACATATTCATGCGCCTGCTAGCCTTCTGTGTGGACTAAAGCACAAATGGACAAAGAGTTTTTTTTCCACTCATGAAGTCCTGGCCCAAATATGTTTTATCAGATAGCTTTATCTCATTTTTGGGACCGGTCGATACTTGGTTCTGAATATCGGGGTTTTGTTTGTTTGTACAACAGGTTTTGTCAACAGCATAGAGCCCATTATGCTGTTGCGTAGTGTGTGTAGATTTGTGTGTCAGTGGTGTGTGTGTGTGTGTAGATTTGTGTGTCAGTGGTGTGTGTGTGAGTAGATTTGTGTGTCAGTGGTGTGTGTCTGTGTAGATTTGTGTGTCAGTGGTGTGTGTGTGTGTAGATTTGTGTGTCAGTGGTGTGTGTGTGTGTAGATTTGTGTGTCAGTGGTGTGTGTGTGAGTAGATTTGTGTGTCAGTGGTGTGTGTGTAGATTTGTGTGTCAGTGGTGTGTGTCTGTGTAGATTTGTGTGTCAGTGCTGTGTGTGTGTAGATTTGTGTGTCAGTGGTGTGTGTGTGTGTAGATTTGTGTGTCAGAGCTGTGTGTGTAGATTTGTGTGTCAGTGCTGTGTGTGTAGATTTGTGTGTCAGTGGTGTGTGTGTGTGTAGATTTGTGTGTCAGTGGTGTGTGTGTGTGTGTAGATTTGTGTGTCAGAGCTGTGTGTGTAGATTTGTGTGTCAGTGGTGTGTGTGTGTGTAGATTTGTGTGTCAGTGGTGTGTGTGTGTGTGTAGATCTGTGTGTCAGAGCTGTGTGTGTGTGTAGATTTGTGTGTCAGTGGTGTGTGTGTGTGTAGATTTGTGTGTCAGTGGTGTGTGTGTGTGTGTAGATTTGTGTGTCAGTGGTGTGTGTCTGTGTAGATTTGTGTGTCAGTGGTGTGTGTCTGTGTAGATTTGTGTGTCAGTGCTGTGTGTGTAGATTTGTGTGTCAGTGGTGTGTGTGTGTGTGTAGATTTGTGTGTCAGTGGTGTGTGTGTAGATTTGTGTGTCAGTGGTGTGTGTCTGTGTAGATTTGTGTGTCAGTGGTGTGTGTCTGTGTAGATTTGTGTGTCCTGCAAGCCAACAGGAGGAGGTCTAGGTGTGTGTGTGTGTGTGTGTGTGTGTGTGTGTGTGTGTGTATGTGTGTGTCAGAGCTGTGTGTGTAGATTTGTGTGTCAGTGGTGTGTGTGTGTGTAGATTTGTGTGTCAGTGGTGTGTGTGTGTGTGTAGATCTGTGTGTCAGAGCTGTGTGTGTGTGTAGATTTGTGTGTCAGTGGTGTGTGTGTGTGTAGATTTGTGTGTCAGTGGTGTGTGTGTGTGTGTAGATTTGTGTGTCAGTGGTGTGTGTCTGTGTAGATTTGTGTGTCAGTGGTGTGTGTCTGTGTAGATTTGTGTGTCAGTGCTGTGTGTGTAGATTTGTGTGTCAGTGGTGTGTGTGTGTGTGTAGATTTGTGTGTCAGTGGTGTGTGTGTAGATTTGTGTGTCAGTGGTGTGTGTCTGTGTAGATTTGTGTGTCAGTGCTGTGTGTGTAGATTTGTGTGTCAGTGGTGTGTGTGTGTGTGTAGATTTGTGTGTCAGTGGTGTGTGTGTAGATTTGTGTGTCAGTGCTGTGTGTGTAGATTTGTGTGTCAGTGGTGTGTGTGTGTGTGTAGATTTGTGTGTCAGTGGTGTGTGTGTAGATTTGTGTGTCAGTGGTGTGTGTCTGTGTAGATTTGTGTGTCAGTGGTGTGTTTGTAGATTTGTGTGTCAGTGGTGTGTGTGTAGATTTGTGTGTCAGTGCTGTGTGTGTAGATTTGTGTGTCAGTGGTGTGTGTGTGTGTGTAGATTTGTGTGTCAGTGGTGTGTGTGTAGATTTGTGTGTCAGTGGTGTGTGTCTGTGTAGATTTGTGTGTCAGTGGTGTGTGTGTAGATTTGTGTGTCAGTGGTGTGTGTCTGTGTAGATTTGTGTGTCAGTGGTGTGTGTGTAGATTTGTTTGTAGTTTGAGCAGATCTGGGTGTTGGTTAGATGTGTGTGTGTCACTGTATTGTGTGTCAATGTGTGCATTAGGTGTAGATAGCAGTGAGAAATGTGTGTATCACTGTGCGTAGAGTTAGTGTGAATATACTATATGGAGTGTGGATGAAGACCTTGGTGTTTCCTGCAAGCCAACAGGAGGAGGTCTAGGTGTGTGTGTGTGTGTGTGTGTGTGTGTGTGTGTGTGTGTGTGTATGTGTGTGTGTGTGTGTGTAAATGACACACTGCCATAGTAGATGAAGACCTTGGAGTTTCCTGGCGGCCCGCTGGAGGGGGCCTAAGTGTGTGTGTAGTATGTGTGTGTGTGTGTAGTAGTATGTGTGTGTGTGTGTGTAGTATGTGTGTGTGTGTGTGTGTGTAAATGACATGCTGCAGTAGTAGATAAACACATTGGTGTTTCCTGGCAGGCCCCCTGGAGGGTGTGTGTGTGTGTGTAGTATGTGTGTGTGTGTGTGTGTGTGTGTGTAGTATGTGTGTGTGTAGTATGTGTGTGTGTGTGTGTGTGTGTGTGTGTGTGTGTGTGTGTGTGTGTGTGTGTGTGTGTGTGTGTGTGTGTGTGTAAATGACGCGCTGCCGGAGTCGATGAAGATGTTGGTGTTTCCTGGTGGGCCGCCGCAGGATGCCTGTCATCACAACTCTCTGCAGGCCAATTAATTATGATGGCCTACTTATGATGTTTAATTGTGATGATTTATGGTGTAAATAAGTGAGCAGGCGTCTTAGCGTCTTAGCATCTTAGCATCTTAGCATTTATGGTGTAAATAAGTGAGCGCGCGCAGGGCGGCGTCTTAGCATCTTAGCATCTTAGCATCTTAGCATCTTAGCAGCCCGAGCGCTCCATCTACATCAAAAACCACCGGCGTCACTTCCTGTTTGTTTATTCCCTCGGAGAGACGGCCAACGCTACCTCGATAAGACAAGACGTCGTTTGTTTTGCGCGTGACAGAAGATGAGGAAGAAAAAAAATAGATAACAGCACGTTGGCCTGTGCGGAGACGCTCTCCCAATGAAGAACACACATACAGACACACACACACACACACACACACACAGACAGACACACACACACAGACACACAAACACACAGACACACAAACACACACGCGCACACACACACACACACACTCCTCTTCCATCAGTCGCTCCAATCACACCGGACGCGTGCCGCAGTTAAGCTGAGCCCTGAAAAGACAAACGACATTAAGTGAGAAAACACGGTGTGAATCGCAAAACAGAGACAACTTCATTTCCCTCCGCCATTAAGCAACGGCGCAGTAATGATCTCACCGTGAGGCAGGGACACAAGAGTGACCTCCCTGCCTGAACTGACCTTAAAACACAAACCCCTTTCATTTACTAGTCCCAACTTCACTTTGATCTAAATGTTTGGCTTTATTTTTGTGTCTGTCTCTGAATAAATGAAACTGTTCCAAATGCTTCCATAACTGCTTCAAACAGAGGACCCAAAAGAGGAGTGTATGACTGGTGTTACAGAGAATGTGTTCCCCCACATGACAGGAGTGTATGACTGGTGTTACAGAGAATGTGTTCCTCCACATGAGAGGAGTGTGTGACTGGTGTTACAGAGAATGTGTTCCTCCACATGACAGGAGTGTATGACTGACTGGTGTTACAGAGAGTGTGTGTTCTCCACATGAGAGGAGTGTGTGACTGGTGTAAGAGAGAATGTGTTCCTCCACATGAGAGGAGTGTATGACTGACTGGTGTTACAGAGAATGTGTTCCTCCACATGACAGGAGTGTATGACTGGTGTTACAGAGAATGTGTTCCTCCACATGACAGGAGTGTGTGACTGGTGTTACAGAGAATATGTTCCTCCACATGAGAGGAGTGTGTGACTGGTGTTACAGAGAATGTGTTCCTCCACATGACAGGAGTGTATGACTGACTGGTGTTACAGAGAATGTGTTCCTCCACATGACAGGAGTGTATGACTGACTGGTGTTACAGAGAATGTGTTCCTCCACATGACA
>NC_045165.1:2130454-2140454 GCF_900700415.2 Clupea harengus
GCTCTCTCCCGTTTCTGTCTTTAAACTTAGCTTTCTGGGTAGTGTGTGTGTATGTGTGTGTGTGTGTGTGTGTGTGTGTGTGTGTGTGTGTCTCCATTCATTTGGTCCGAGCCCAGGCTGTTTTAAACAGAATTTATTTAGCGGACTCCTTGGTCCCCCCCCCCCTCATGAAATAGGTATAGGTGAAGGTGTTTAACCTTACCTGGAGGGGACGTTTGCGCCCCCCCCCCATGCTTTGAAATGAGCGGCACGAGGAGCTCTTTACGCGCTGAATGCAGACGACTTGAACTCCTGGCCTGCCCACTCCCCTGTGTGAGAGGCTGCATATTCTCCTTAATGGAACCAGAATTACATGCTTTCTCTCCGGGAGACGGACGGACGGGGGGAAAGACAGAGGGAGAGAGAGAGAGAAAGAGAGAGAGAGAGAGATGAAGAAAGAGAGAGAGAGAGAGAGGAGAGAGCGGAGAGCTAGAGAGAAAGACAGAGAGAGAAGAGAGAAGGATAGAGAGTGAGAAAAAGAAAGAAGAGAGAGATAGAGAGAGAGAGAGAGAGAGAGAGAGAGAGAGAGAAAAGGAAAAGGAGAGATGAGAGAAAGGGGAAGGAGGGATTGAGAGTGGAGTAGGAGGAGGAGGTCAGGCTGTTTTGGTTTTCAGGTGCAGGCAGCTTTATGATAAATCCACTGAGAGACTCTCCCTGTCCTCCTTTGTGTGTGTGTGTGTGTGTGTGTGTGTGTGTGTGTGTGTGTGTGTGTGTGTGTGTGTGTGAGACTCTCCCTGGCCTCCTTTGTGTGTGCTGAATGGGCTTTTAGGACATTACTGCCTCAGCACATGATGGGATTAAAATGTTCACCATGTGTGCATGCACTCTATGTATATATAATATACGGAGTGCGTGTGTGTGTGTGTGTGTGAGTGTGTGAGTGTGTGAGTGTGTGAGTGTGTGTGTGTGTGCACCCATACAAGTGCGTGCACTCTATGTCGGTGAACAGAAGCAATGTAGTGTGTGCACATAGGTTTGTTGTGTGTGTGTGTGTGTGTATGTATGTTCTGTTTCTCAGGATCTGTGTATGTGGGAGTTCACAATCTGTGTTTCTTGCTTGTGCTTTAAAGCCTGAAACCCATCCATAATTCTATTTAGTATTTCCTGGGTTCATATTTCCAGATGCTATTGCCCATCTTAAAGCAACATTTGTTGATAAGATATTTTTCATTTCTTCTTTCCTTTTGATTCACACTGTGAAGAAGTGTTTATTTCATGAATGATGTCATAAATCTGTTGCCATAGCCAGGGATTGGTTTGTGTTTCGTTTGCTGCGTTGTCGGGACTACTGTCATGACATTGTATTGCTGCTGCTCCGCACCTCTGTATCGCCATGACATTGTGTTGCCGTGACGCTTTGTTGCCGTGTGACGCTGGGATGCTGCGTTGCCGGGTGATCATTCTGCTCCAGGTGTTGGGTGTGACGCACCGATTGCGGGGTGTGTGTTTCGTCTGTGTTTCACTTCCTGCGTTGCCAACTCGCCTGTCGATTAATCTCCCGCTTCACCCGTCAGAGGTGACAGTGGCACTCATGTTTATGGGACCGGGGGGGGGGGGGGGGGGTTGCCAGGTTTTAGAATTAAAAGCATTCCTATTATATTACTCTTTCAGGTAAGAATTTACGACGGCGGGCTGGCAGCACTGAGTGCTTGTCAGCCAACATAATTATGTTTTGATATAAACAAGATTGCTGGCTTTATAATGCGTCACTGTCTCCATTGACCGCGCTGTGATTTAGGTTTTGGATGCTGCGTACATGGATGTTTCATGTGCTGGGTTGCTGTTGTTGTTGCTGTTGTTGTTGTTGTTTATTTATTTACTTTTTGTGAGTGTGACATCCAGAGAACCCTTCTGCAAATTAATGTCAGAATAGACAAGTGTGTGTGTGTGTGTGTGTGTCAGAATAGACAAGTGTGTGTGTGTGTGTGTGTGTGTGTGTGTGTGTGGTGTGTGTGTGTGTGTGTGTGTGTCTGTGTGTGTGTGTGTGTGTGTGTGTGTGTGTCAGAATAGACAAGTGCTCAGCGAGGGAGTAGAGGATGGAGTGAAGGGGTGAGGGGGGACAGCATGTCAGGAGGAGTCACAGAATAACACAACAGTGTGTGTGTGTGTGTGTGTGTGTGTGTGTGTGTGTGTGTGTGTGTGTTAGTGAATGTGTTTGTGTATCAGTGTGTGTGTGTTTGTGTTAGTGAATATGCTTGTGTATCAGTGTGTGTGTGTGTGTGTGTGTGTGTGTGTGTGTGTGTGTGTGTGTGTTAGTTAATGTGTTTGTGTATCAGTGTGTGTGTGTTTGTGTATCAATGTGTGTGTGTTTGTGTTAGTGAATGTCCTTGTGTATCAGTGTGTGTGTGTTTGTGTGTGTTAGTGAATGTGCTTGTGTATCAGTGTGTGTGTGTTTGTGTGTGTTAGTGAATGTGCTTGTGTATCAGTGTGTGTGTGTTTGTGTGTGTTAGTGAATGTGCTTGTGTATCAGTGTGTGTGTGTGTGTGTGTGTGTGTGTGAATGTGCTTGTGTATCAGTGTGTGAGTCTGTGTCGGCGGTGAAAAAACAGGTATATTTATCACCTCCATTTCCTTTCTACCCCCCCTTCCCCGCCCTGCTCCTCCTCTTCCTCCTCCTCTTCCTCCTCCTCCTCCAGTGTCTCTCCCGGCCCGCGCCGGCTCCGACGGGCTGATGGTTTTGGGCTTTCTATTAGGCATATGGCACGGTTGAGGGCGTCCAGAGATTGGTTACATTTAGTTCAGGCGGCATTAGCAGCGCACACGCGGCCTATCATCCTTTGTCGGCCTTGCATGGTGATCTATGATTCAGTGTGTGTGCCTGTGTGTGTGTGTGTGTGTGTGTGTGTGTGTGTGTGTGTGTGTGTGCCCTGCATGGTGATCTATGATTCCTCCATCACTCTCATATAAATCACACACTAAAAGGATTTTTCCCTTTCTACTCTCTGCAGTGAAATTTATGCTGTAGTAAAAAAAAAAGAAAAGAAAATTACTCATTGACGAGATCACCCCCCCCCCCCCCCCCAACCCCCCAATACACGTACACACAATTCATACTTACGTATTGTAATGGAACAAATAATTTTCTGGGAAAACAACAAGCAATCAAATAATTTCAGTTACTTTGTGGTGCAAGTATGAAAACCCTATGACAGGTAAGGAGGGGATTATTTCCTTCCTCTTCTCTTCAGGCGCTTCAGGTGTGAGAGCGATGAGATGAGAGAGGGCAGTCTCATAATGAATGCCACTGCTGTTGACCACAAACAATTCTCCAGAAACTCTCTCCCTCTCCCTTTCCCTCTCCCTTGCTCTCTCCCTCTCTCTCTCTCTTCCTCTCTTCCTCTCTTCCTCTCTTCCTCTCTCTCTCTCTTCCTCTCTTCCTCTCTCCCTCTCTTCCTCTCTTCCTCTCACCATTTATGTGTCTCTATCACTAGATGCAAATGCAGGGGGGGATCGCTCAAGTGTAACGCCTTTCATAACCACCGTCTCTCACAACACACACACACACACACACACACACACACACACACACACACACACACACACACACACACACACACACACACACCCCTAAAGCCCCTCACACAGACGGCAGAGTCATGGAGCCTTCTGGGTGGAGGGCGGTGAGTTGCCCCCCCAGTCTCAGAATCAGCATTCTCCCTCTCAACAGCAATTTCTCTCTTCCACGCTAACTTGTCTTTTTTGATCAGGAGTCTTCATAGCCACTCATATTTCCACTTAATGGTAATGCAAAGGGGAGAGGCCCAGAGACACACACACAGAGACACACACACACACACACACACACACACACACACACACACACACACACACACACACACAGACAGACACACACACAGACACACAGCACAGAGACACACACAAACACAGAGACACACACAAACACAGATACACTCACACAGAGACACACACACACACAGAGACACACACAAACACAGATACACTCACACAGAGACACACACAAACACAGAGACACACACAAACACAGAGACACACAAACACACAAACACAGACACACACACACACAGAGACACACACAGCACAGAGACACACACAAACACAGATACACTCACACAGAGACACACACAAACACAGAGACACACACAAACACAGAGACACACAAACACACAAACACAGACACACACAGTGACACACACAGCACAGACAAACACACACAAACACGGAGACACACACAAACACAGACACACACAAACACAGAGACACACACACACACACACACAGAGACACACAAACACAGACACAGACACACACAGAGACACACACAGCACACACAAACACACACACACACACACAGAGACACTAAATGGTAATGCAAAGGGGAGCCCCCGGCCCGCTAATCTGCCTGCTTTAAGTAGAGAGGATAAACACACACACAGCACAGGCTGGGAGACACACACAGCACAGAGACACACACAGGCTGGGAGACACACAGAGATACACACAGACACACACAGCACAGAGACACACAGAGACACACACAGCACAGAGACACACACAGCACAGAGACACAGGCTGGGAGACACACAGAGACACACACACACACACAGGTCTGCTATGCACACACACACAATGTGCAGTATGCTATGCAGCATGCTATCCTCTTCATCTAGACTCCTGTTTTAATGATGAATGCCTTTTGAAATAAGTAGTAGTACTATTTGAAAGAAAAATATACTATTTATTAACATATTCACTATTCCCCTCTGCTAATAGTTAGACTAACAGTACATGCCTGCGGTTCCACGGCCCTTCCTGTGCACCGTGGTGGATACCCTTATTGTGCAGCGTGGTGGATACCCTTCCTGTGCACTGTAGTACTACCAGAGCAGGGGCGTCCCTCTCTACCTTCAAGAAGCTTTTGAAGACCCAACTCTTCAGAGAGCAACTCCCTTCCTAAACTGGCACCTTGACTAGCGCTTAACTTGCACTTCAGCAGTTACATTCCTGCACTTCTTTTTCCTTTCTAGGTCGTTTTTCTAATTCTTATGTAAAGAAGTATTTATTGTTACACCATGTTTTTTTTATTGCTCTTAGCTTGACTGTTCTCTCCCTTGTACGTCGCTTTGGACAAAAGCGTCTGCTAAATGACTAAATGTAAATGTAAATGTAAAATGGATACCCTTCCTGTGCCGCGTGGTGGATACGCAGGCAATAAGGTGGCAGAAGAGAGAGAGACAGCCTCATCTACAGAGTCCTTCCCTACGCCTCCGTGTTTATCCAACATCAATAAAACTACTTTGGGATCCAAATTGCTTAACAAGCTGGCAATTAGGCACATAGGCTGGTGCTGGCGCCATTAGTTGCTGCGGGAGCTGATCGCAGATATCCATCTCCTTAGCCAATTAGACAGACTGAACTATTTCAGGAGATGGTCAGGTGGTCCCGGCTCTTCTCGTGGAGTTAGTCGTGGAAAGCCTGAGGCTGGGGCAGAGCGGGGACGGCAGGGGGGCAGCAGGGCAGGAGGGCAGGAGGGCAGGAGGGCAGGAAGGCTTTCAGGGAAATTCAAAGCTTGGTAATCTGCACCAGCATCAACAAAGCGAGGTGGCACCTGCCTGTCTCTCTCGCGCGCGCGGTGTGTCTTTCCTGGAAGTGAGCAGGGTCAGGGGATTGCACTCATGATGCAAGAGGAAGTAAAGGATTAAAGACACGCACGCACGCACGCACGCACGCAC
Organism: Clupea harengus; assembly: GCF_900700415.2. Taxonomy (NCBI): domain Eukaryota; kingdom Metazoa; phylum Chordata; class Actinopteri; order Clupeiformes; family Clupeidae; genus Clupea; species Clupea harengus. The sequence goes on from NC_045165.1 coordinate 2,136,204, forward strand.
GCACGCACGCACGCACGCACGCACGCACGCACACACACACATACACACACACACAGAGATCATGAACATCCATCAACTTACGTGAGGTAAATGCTGTGAGATGTAACACTTTGAAGACAGCAGACAGCACTGAGGGGCATTCTACATGGCACGACGCTACACTACACAAGCAATGGCATGGGAGCAAACTGATTGGAAGAGATGATTGGATGTACTGTCTTTACTGACACAGATGGGTTAATTCAAGTCCATCCTTCGTCTTTCATTGTTCAGAGTATTTTTATTGCATATGTCTGTTAATATGCTACTACTCTACAGTATAGCCTTTGAAAAGACAACAAACCTGAAAAGAGGACATACAACTAACCTCTCTGTGTGACGTAAGTCCACGGCGTTGAGCAAAGCTGCCCTCCTTCTCCATGGTCGTACCGTCTTTGGCCACTAGGTGCTGCTGTTTAGGGATCTGCTTTTCCACCCGTCAGATCATATTACAGCAATGGCATTTCCGTTTGACTGTGCGTGTGATGCATGTTACAAAACCACAATGTTTACCCAAGGAATCTCACACACAGGAAGGTAATATGACAACGCATGTCATCCAGTTCAGCATGGAAGCAGTTGAGAGAGTCAGCCGCTTTAAAGAACACATACTGTACAATGAGATCATAATAAAGTCTTTAGTAAACATTGATGGTATCTTGGTGCCCATTTTGTGAGACTGCATATGTACACCAACCAAATCCTCTCACTAAATATGTCATTCTTCTATGGAGAGGACATTATATTAAAAACATAATCTATATTACCATTTAGACTAAACATTGGAAATAGCATATGTGATATTCTCCGGCGTCTTTGCACAATGTTTAAACCCTGTGGCTTAATTCTCCATGTTTACTAGGTGACAGCACATTAGCTGACTCAAATATACTATACTGTGGCTCATTCATGTCAACAAGTCAACAAGCTAACATTAAGATTATGTGCTTAACAAGGCTATGTACTTAGCTTGTGCATCAACCGCATGTATTTATGTAATCATGTTTTTATGTGGTAATGAGTGTTTCTATCTCACACACTGACTCTCTCTCTCTCTCTCTCTCTCTCTCTCTCTCTCTCTCTCTCTCTGTCTCTGTCTCTATAGTTTTCTCTCTCTCTCTCTCTGCCTTTCTTTCTTACTCTCTGTCTGTCTTTCTATTTTCATCCAGTGCCCAAGCAATGCTTTGTCTGCGCGTCTTTTTCTTTTTTTTCTGTTCATCCACACAAACTGTAATGGAAATAGTAAAGGATTGAGAAAAGGCTTCATTTTGGAATTACTAATCCAGGCTTTTGTATGACACCAATTTTATGCAAATCCGTGTCATAAAGTGATTTCGCTCCTGAGAATGAAATAATTACACTGTCTGCACACAGTACGTGCGAGAACATCTTCCTCTGGAATTGAAATATGCTTTTTGTTGCAATATAAATGTTTTACAATATGATTGTGTAATCCATAAAGCCTATTTGTGCTTTTTTTTCTCTCTCTCTTCTTCTTCATCTTATTCTGAAAGGCTCTCAGCGGTTTCAATACATTTTAAATGAGCGTTTTTCTGTCCTGCTCGAGCCGGGAAGCGATTGTCAATGGGGCCGCATTGACAGTAAGAAGCATTGACTGCTGAGTGCCGTGGTCAATATGAGAGCCGTGTATCCTCTCCGCCGCTGTGAACCTGTGCACCGACTCTGAAGTTCCCTAATGGCTCTGCTGAAGTTTGGAATCGATCCTTCATATCCTATCCTTCTTATTGATGCACATTTGAATTTCTACTTGGATAAAAATGTATTTTAATTAATATCTATCTTTTCTGCTCGGTTAATCATCTGTTTATACAAGAAAATGCTTACAACTATGCCTGTAGTATTACAATGCTTACAATGCCTGTAGTATTAAAATGCTTACAAGAATGCCTGTAGTATTAAAATGCTTACAACAATGCCTGTAGTATTAAATGCTTACAACAATGCCAGTAGTACTGCAATTAAACTAAATGTGTACATAAAACGGTATACAGGAGGACTTAGAATTATGACTATTACATTAATATCTTTCTTTTCTGTTCAGTTAATCATCTGTTTATACGAGAAAATGCTTACAACAATGCCTGTAGTATTGCAATAAAACTAAATGTGTACATAAAATTGTATACAGGAGGACTTGGAATTATGACTATTAATACATTTGACCAAAGCAAAAGTGTTCCCGTTGCTCAGCTGGTACACCAAGCAGGTAACAGCACCACGCCCAGCTGGTACACCAAGCAGGTAACAGCACCATGCCCAGCTGGTACACCAAGGAGGTAACAGCACCGTGCCCAGCTGGTACACCAAGGAGGTAACAGCACCGTGCCCAGCTGGTACACCAAGGAGGTAACGGCACCATGCCCACTATGCCCAGCTGCTGGACTACACCAAGGAGGTAACGGCACCGTGCCCAGCTGGTACACCAAGGAGGTAACGACACCATGCCCAGCTGGTACACCAAGGAGGTAACAGCACCGTGCCCAGCTGGTACACCAAGGAGGTAACAGCACCGTGCCCAGCTGGTACACCAAGGAGGTAATGGCACCATGCCCAGCTGGTACACCAAGGAGGTAACAGCACCGTGCCCAGCTGCTGGACTACAGCAAGGTCATGTGTCTGATACACAGGGAACATCCTCACTGAAGGAAAAACACATATCTGTATTCAACTCTGAGTCACTTTGGATACACGCGTCTGCTAAATAACTCACCTGGCCCTTCTCTGGCCCTCATCTGGCCCTCATCTGGCGCAGGTCAGGGCCGTGTCCGCCCCGGTGTCTGCTCCTCTCGTGGTGCCGAGTCCGCCCCAGTGTCTGTTTCTCTCGTGGTGTCGTGTGGTTTTTCCCCCCTGAATGTTTCCTTAAACTTTCCTGCTCCACTCTGGGAGCCTGCAGGTGTGTGGCCTGTGCCCCTGCTCAGCTTTGTTGAATGGAACACGAATTAGAACCCGGGCCACCAGGTTCCTCCTGCACCTAGTGATTAGTTCCCCGCCGTGAGTTCAACAGGAGCGCGGGCGTGTGGCGGACGGACGGAAGAGAAAAGTGAGAGAATAAGGATAAAAGAGAAGAATGAAAGAAAAGTGAGAGAAATGGATAAAAGAGAAGAATTAAAGCTGGAGGGTAGGGGGGGGGCACAGGTTGATCTCTGTGTGTAATCCTCTTTGACCAGCATTTATTTGGAGACCTGTGTGTGTGTGTGTGTGTCTGTGTGTGTGTGTGTGTGTGTTCGGGACGGCGCCCTCGCGAGAGATGCCCAAGACAAGGACATCACTGGCCGCATGTTGTCAGAAGAATGCCAAAGAATTTGTGAAGAATAGGAGAGTTGAGGTGGCGGGGTGGGGTGGGGTGGGGTGTAGTGGGGGGGGGCGTGCCCTGACCCCCGGCTTGACCCCGGCTGCAGACCACTGCGAAGCTTGGAGGAGAGGATGCTGGGAGGCTAAAGACGCTGATTAACTCACCTCTCCAGGCAGAAAGCTAGACAAGGAGAGAGGACATGACAGCAAGACGTCTGACGCAGATAGGTTTGCTCTGCTGCCTGCAGACGTGCAGACAAATCAAACAGCTCCTGCCCATATGCTGGGTGATTCGGGGTTGGGGTTATTGTGTCTGTTTAACAGAGATGGAAATAGATGTTTATTCTCTTGACAGGCTGTGCATGCCTGCAATTGACTGAGCACAGACAGAATGAGCACAGACAGAAATATGAGTATGAGCACAGACAGAAATAAGAATCTGCAGAAGGGCTTGGCAGTAGCATTCAATAATTCAAATCCAAATCCAATTCAACAGCTGTATCTGAGATTGAACGATTTGTGGAGCCAGTTCTGCTATAATGGTCGCTTGACATGACTGTTTCGGTCGACACACATTTGATTGTCTACAAAGCTTTACCATATCACAGAACAACCCACGATTTGAGGACGGAGGATCTGAACAGCCAGCTTGGGTACGACAGGCACAAAGCAGGGCTAACAAACAGCTACCAGAGAGCGGGCGAGGCTACATATTCACCTGAACACGAGTACAGCTTCATTCTAACTCAAAGCAAATGACAGAAAACAGAATAACAAAGCTCTCCGTGCCCATCTGTCGGCTAAATAATTAGCCTGTCGCCTCTCCACTCACCTCGGATTTGGTGCTTGCGTAAAGACAGGGGGGTCAGGCTCTTCTCATGGACCCTCCGCTGTAATCCC
>NC_045165.1:2145454-2152954 GCF_900700415.2 Clupea harengus
GGATAGTCCTGCATTCTTCCGTCAAACACACACGGGGTGTGAATGTAGTGGTTGTTACCATGGAAATAACCTAGACCCACTCCAATGAAGATTGTGTATCTTTATTAACCCCCCCACACACACACACACACACACACACACACACACCCATAGAACCAGGCAGTGTGTGTGTGTGATGTATCAAAATCAGCCGTGAACCTAACTGAAAGTGTGGTTAAAAAACCCCGTGCTGTCAGCGGCCAGTAAATCAGAGCCCTTTTTTACGCTCCCTCCCGCGTGTACTCTCCCCCCTCACCCCTCTGCCCCGGGCTATTGATTGCTGGTTTGACAGGGATGTTCAGCAAGTGCTGGCGAGCTGTTATCCCAGACTAAAACTTGTCTTTGTGAGGCCTGACAGACCCATTTGTGTTTGACATAATGCCTCGATGCAGCCTGCTCCGCTCCGCTCCGCGGCGCGGCGGGCCTGCCTGCCTTAATGGAGCGTGCTCAGTGACGACGGGGTGAAGATCATCAGGCTAATATTTGGGCTACTTATAGTGTTCTTGTGTGCGGTCGTTAACCTGCGTGTCCACGCTAAGTGCCGGGCAGACTGGGGTGGCAAGTGGCTGCTCTCATTCATCTCCGCTTCCCATTTGGGTGGAGATCGCAGGATGGGACGGGGGCGCTGGGGGTGTTAAAAAAAAAGACCTCTCGGCGTCTTAAATGATCACCGCCGCAGGACACAAGCACAGGCTCAAGGAGAGGCTCAGGAGACCTAAGGAACAAGCACAGCCTCAGGGAACAGGACACAAGCACAGGCTCAAGGCTCAGGAGACCTAAGGAACAAGCGCAGGCACAGGAGACCTACGGAACAAAACACAGGGCTCAGGGCTCAGGACACCAAGGAACAAGCACACAGGCTCAGGAGAGGCAAGACACTTTTGAGACCTAATTCAACAGAAGAGGCGGAGAGACCCTAAGTCTGAAAAAGGACACAGGGTTTGGATTTACTCATCTGTAGCTTTCAAAGAAATAAAGTCTGTGCGTTCAAAAGCATTGTGAAACAGTATTGTCACTGAAAGCATGGTGAAACACTATTGTCACTGAAAGCATCAGTGTGGTGAAACACTATTGTCACTGAAAGCATGGTGAAACAGTATTGTCACTGAAAACATGGTGAAACAGTATTGTCACTGAAAGCATGGTGAAACACTATTGTCACTGAAAGCATCAGTGTGGTGAAACACTATTGTCACTGAAAGCATGGTGAAACAGTATTCTCACTGAAAGCATGGTGAAACACTATTTTCTGGTTCATGAGCTCCATCGAATTGTCTTACTGCTTGGTGTTTGGTATTTATTCCGTCCATAATCTCAATTAAATAATAGTATGAACTAATTATTTCTGACACAGTTCAGATACTTAGCCTGCAATCCAATAAAGGCAGTCGAGGCCCCATGTAATGCAATACATATTCTCAAATGTTTACTTGTAAGTCAATTTGTTGGGGTGCAAAGGCCAGAGTTGTAATTGTAACAAATTCCATGTTTGGCGAGCAAGTAACCTTGAATTAACCTCCAGAGTCGGCTGTCGCCATGGCGTCGGAACAGGAAGCAGCAGCCGACAGGAGGGGAGGGAGCAGGGGGGGAAACGGCGCGAAGGAAGCATTTCATTCGAGGATCTCCCAGTCGCTCGTTTATTCATTAGCCCAGGTATGGGGTAAACGCCACGATTGGCTTTAATTACTCCGTAAACACCAACACCAATGGATAAATGAAGGAACAATTAAGGAGGCAGGAGTCAATAAACAGTGACAAAGGCCTCCAGCTCCGAGAAGCAATCCTTCCTGCTTAGCTTACTTAACAACCCCGCCGACAGACAGCAACCCCCTCTCCTCCTCCTCCTCCCTCATTCTCTCTCCACACACCCCACCCCCAACAAACCCCTCCACCCCTCCACCCACCCACCCATCCACCCATCCACCCAAACACACACACACACACACACACATCTTCACTTCTGTTTTTTCTCCACTCTGTGAGTAATTGTCTACGCCGCAGTGACAGATGTGCAATATCGGCCTCTTCTTGGGGGGAAAAAAAAATTCACAGTTTGTCCAGCGTGTCAGTTCTCTCTTTTTAGTGCTGCCGGGGTCCTGCCCCCATTACGGGTGATTTAGAAATGGAGGAAGGCGAGCAGCAGCTGCCCGCGCCCGCGTGTGCGCCGAGAGGAGCGGGGGAAGAGGAGCGTCGTCGTTAGCCGGGGACCTCATCTGCATTCCCCCCCCCCCGTTCACTTACGGCGAGAAATTGTCGCGGCCCCTCTGGCCAGAAGATGAGTGGCGAATGACAGCGCCTTGATTTGTTGAGAGCCAGAATAAATGGGCTTTTCTAGAGATGAGGAAATATCACCATTACCAGCCAATTTATGTCTTTTTATCGGTTCCTCAAACATGTCACTTTTGTTACTGTTGCATGGTAATTATGCCCCCCCCCTCTCCCCCCATTCCTCCCCCCCGCCCCCAAAATAGACCAAATGAGAGTCTGGGAGAGTAAATATGTGTGTGTGTGTGTGGGTGTGTGTGTGTGTGTGTGTGTGTGTGTGTGTGTGTTGTGGGTGTGTGTGTGGGTGTGTGTGTGTGTGTGGGGGGGTGTGTGTGTGTGTGTGTGTATGTGTGTGTGTGTGTGTGTGTGTGTGTGTGTGTGTATGTGTGTGTGCGTGTGTGTGCGTGTGTGTGCGTGTGTGTGTGTGTGGGTGTTTATATGTTCAGATGGGCTTCAGAATCCTCTAATCCCCATAAAGAGCCCTTTATGATACTCACGGATGATAGACTCATTTTAATTTTGAATAGCTTACGCTCCTGGTAAATAGGATATAGAATTGGATTCCAGAGATTATGATTATCTTTAAAAGCACATCCCAATTTGGTTCTTTATTGCCCTCTAACTTCTGCTGCGAACACACGGGGTCACACACCGGGGGGCCACTGAACAACACACACACACACACACACACAACAGAGGTGATGGGCCGGGGCATTGAAGGCTCCGTCCGCAATGAAATAAAGTAGAATAAGAAATGGCCTCACCCATCCACGCATGGCAGTATTAAAAGACAAAAAAAAACCTCCTTCGAGCAAATATGTCATTGAAATGGAAGGCCAACTCACTACAATGGTAAACTGGGAACACTCTATACCAGGTCAAATAAGCTGGGATACCAGGTCAAATACACTGGGAAACACACACTATACCAGGCCAAATACACTGGGAAACACACACTATACCAGGTCAAATACACTGGGAACACACACACTATACCAGGTCAAATACACTGGGAACACACACTATACCAGGTCAAATACACTGGGAAACACACACTATACCAGGTCAAATACACTGGGAACACACACTATACCAGGTCAAATACACTGGGAAACACACACTATACCAGGTCAAATACAACCGCAGAGGATTTAGAAATGATCTAGTGATGACAGCGGCTGTAGAAATGATCTAGCAATATTAATATCAGTCTGTTTCACTGCCAATCCCCCTCCTAGAGGTATGTTATTTTACAAACACTGCCTTCAAATCTGTAATGGCCAAGCAAAGCAAAGCTTACACAGAAATTACAATGATGTAACGATGTAATGGTCGTTTAGATGGGTTTACTTAATACATTTTCAAAATCACTGTGGATAATTGAATGTAACAGACAACTTCTTGTGTGAAAAGATGTCAAACCAATGGATGCAGGAGCTCTGACCACATGGCACGGCCTTAGCCTCCGATGGCAACATGATTAATAGTTAAATCATCAAGGCTTTGGATCTCACATGTTAAATGCCATTGTTTCTCTGCTGGAAGTGCGAGGGAAAAGTCCGTCAATCATCAGTGGACAAACTCCGGAAACCATGTGTGTGTAATTCATGGGGAAAAAAAAGAAAAATGTAAGACTGTGGAGTCATTAGCGGCACCCCTAAAGAGTTAACCTCGTGTGATGATATGTAAGGATTGTCCTTGGCTATCGATTGGTCTGGGTGTCTCAGTTCACGGCCCCCAGCATCGGCCCCAGATTTATGTACTGAGCCTCTAAGGGAAGCACACCGTACAAGTGTCCAGACATGGGGTTGGAACAATCAACACGGATCGTTAAAGGTTCCAGAACTGGAATGCAACGACCTAAAAAAAAAAAACTAGCACATATTCTTGTGTTTGGCCGGCGTCTGAGTAAATCGCATATAATGTGCTGGCCTGCTTTTGCAGAGAAGGCAACCATCTTAGCTTTTTTTTTTTTCTAAAATGGATGACCACATCCATTAAGATCTCACTAAAGCATGTAATGCTTTATAGAGCTGACATTGTGTGCATAAATAATTTCCTAATGAAACTGCAGACTAAATTAGCAATTAAGCGGAGCTGCACTTAGCATGTGATGAGTATGTTCAACCTGGACGTGTCGCGTTGGCTGTGAGGGACCTCAGCATTTAGCTTGACCTTGATGATATCTTTAAAAATGGGCTAATTGCATGTGATGAAGGCCAGAGCATGCCAGAGAAAAAGGTTACATCTCAGCCCACTTGGCTCCATAGTGCCTGAGTGCTTCAACATGGGAAGATTTTCGAAAAACCAGGATCATTGTGGTTGGCTACAACCAATCAGTACAGTGTTAGTATGAGAGACAACTGGCAAGATTAGTCATTAGGTAATGTTACTGTTTTTGCATGTAATGTTGCCATAAAAGCAACAGCTTTCACTGACTCTAGTTAGGTAATATACCGGAGACAATCCATTATTATAATCATAATCATCATAAAATATTTATATATATAATGTTTTAGTTTTTGTTGCCAATATACCTTTCTGTTGAATAGCAAAGCAGAACTCATATGCTCTGTATATTACCAACAAACACATTTAGTTTAACGACTCCAACTGAACACTTTAGGAAGGAGCCCCACCGCCCCCCCTCCCCAACACCACCCTCCCCACCACACAAAAGAACTTCCAGTTCAAAGGGCAAATGAAGGTTGTCCCTCTCTAAGGCCTGTTATTTTTCAATTTTACTGCCGAAAGGGGAAAGAGAAAAGCAGTGGATTTGCCTGATTCAGGGCTCGGCAGCCCCGGCTAGTCCAGGCTGGATCGGCGGCGGCTCTGTCTGGCTAATGTCTCCTTTGTCTCCTTATTGCTCGTTCTCGTCTCATTTGCATGCCAGGGGTTATTACAAGTGCGCACTGGCCCGATTTATCATTCCCACAAAGCTCGTGTTCCAAAAAGGCGGAGACGAGTATTAAGTGTCAATGGCCTTGCGATGGATTCCGTCTTAGCGGCGGTGGCGGCGGCAGCAAAGACAATTTCACCCTCCTGTCTCCTCCACGGCGCTGGAAGAGAGGGAGTTTAGACGGGGGTCCTGGACGTGATTGGAGCCGTTTTGCCAGCCTGCGATTGTGGCTCTTCCATACGCTCAAACACAGGGAAACAATGATCAGAAGCGAGGACAGAGGAAGGATTAGCACACACACACACACACAGAGAGAGAACAGAGAGCTCTGTCATGCAATACAACGTTCTCTACATTCACAAATCCTGTTAGAGGAACTGTCTGTCTGTTCAGCACACACACACACACGCACACACACACACACACACACACACACACACACACACACACACACTTATGAATGCATCCAGACAGAACTATTTAAGATCCAGCCTCAAAATTGATTTGAGCCATTTTCCTCCGAGTAGTTCAACAGTCCAGCTCCTTGTGAGAGGCCATTGTGTGTCTGCTTGGGGCGGAGAAAAGGTGGATATTTTCCCTTGTATTTTTTTTTCTTGGGAGTCTTTAACACCATTAATTAGAGCTGCGGTAATGAATGTGTGATCCATTGTCACTCTTGTACACTGACTGGCATACTAATGAGAGTGTGTGTGTGTGTGTGTGTGTGTGTGTGTGTGTGTGTGTGTGTGTGTACCGAGGCTGCTGGAGTGTGGTGGGCTGCGGAGGAAATGCTGCTTGACATTGAACTGGATTATCACGGAACTCTTGGCTCAGCTCACATTGGCTGTTCAATTAGCCAATTAAACACCTGGCATGGGAAGTTCGCTTCAAAGGCCGACATCTCTTCATATTCCTACATCCCAAGACATCGCTTCATATTTCCACATCCCAGGACAGATACCGCCCCCCCCACCCACCCCCACCCCCCCTCTCTGTTCAGGCCTGCAGAGGAACAATCAGCCCACACACAGACCTGGCAGCTGTGACAGTTTTACTAAGGGGCACGTCTCTATATTACAGGTTTACTAAGGGGAACATCTCTATATTAAAATGTATAGCAGGTTCTCATTGTTCATGTTCATATCCATCCTTCCCTCCTTTATTCATTCATTCTGTTCAACTCATATGGCATACCTTGTCGACAAACCTTAATGCATATTGCAAGCACATTTAAAAAAAAATTGTTTTGTTTCGATTCAGAATCTGTCCTGTCCAGAAACTGTCCTGCTTTAGTTTTTAAACAGGGTTCACGCCCTGGGCTCTGTAAAGCGCCTTGAGAGAATTTTATTGATTTGGCGCTATATAAATAAAATTGAATTGAATTGAATGAAACAGAAGGCCCTCAGCCATGTCTAGTTTAGATTTGTACCACACTTGCCTACGATCCAGGAAAAGGAAGCTACAGGATATTTAATAATGAATTTTATTTATAAAGCACACTTTAACAAACAGAGAATATATATAACATATTTGCCTCTCCTTTCTTTTCATTTATATTTTGTAGAGTTTAATAATGGCTGCCTGTGAAGAAAGTGTGTTGTGTTGTGAAGTTGTGTGTTGCCTGTGGAGAAAGTGTGTGTTGTGTGTTTCCTGTGAAGAGAGAGTGTGTTGTGTGTTTCCTGTGAAGAGAGTGTGTGTTGTGTTTCCTGTGAAGAGAGTGTGTGTTTTGAAGTTGTGTGTTTCCTGTGAACAGAGTGTGTGTCTGTGTTGTTGTGTGTTGCCTTTGAATAGAGTGTGTGTTGCGTTGCCTGTGAAGAGAGTGTGTGTGTTGCGTTGTTGTGTGTTGCCTGTGAAGAGAGTGTGTGTTGCGTTGCCTGTGAAGAGAGTGGGTGTTGCCTGTGAAGAGAGTGTGTGTGTTGCGTTGTTGTGTGTTTCCTGTGAAGAGTGTGTGTGTGTGTGTGTGTGGCTGAGTGGGAACAAACAGAGACCCTGTAAACGCTGTGTGATTGCGGGCGGAAGTACCGAGGAGCTGCTGTATAATTTGGGTGCCGTGGGGTAGTGTCTGACGGAGAGGTTCTGCAGTGGCGTGTGTATGTGTGTGTGTGTGTGTGTGTGTGTCTGAAGGAGAGGTTCTGCAGTGGCTGGGACGCGGGGAGCAGCTTTGACGCTGACTTGAGCTAATTGTATGTGTGGATCGCGTGTGTGCGTGTGTGTGTGTGTGTGTGGATCGTGATGGAGAGGGAAAGGAGTGGGCGTGTATGAGTGTGTTGTGTTGTGTGTGTGTGTGTGTGTGTGTG
>NC_045165.1:2192954-2195454 GCF_900700415.2 Clupea harengus
TCCCAAACTCATCTATGAAAAGCAGGATTTTATACGTTCATGAAATCTGTAAACAACTGTTTATACAAATTCCGTGAACAACTCTATCCAAGTATTTGCACACACTGCAATCTAATGTTCCAGTAAGGGGATTTGTAACCGTGTTTTATCTTTCACTTTTCTCCTTTGTAACTTTTTTTTGTTGTTGCTGAGGTTTGTGTTTAACTTAAAAAAAATGGCCTCATGTTGACTTCACCCACTGTCATTGAAAGTCCCTGAGGCGGTCATTTGATTTCATAGAACCTCCCAGTTATTTACAGGGTTTTCTTTTCTGTCTCCATATCGGCCTGCCGCCGTTGTCTTCCTTCATAGCCCAAAATGGAAGGAAAAACAACAGAGAGAGAGGGGAGAGAGAGAGAGAGAGAGAGAGAGAGAGAGAGAGAAAGGGAGCAAGAGGGAAAAAGAGAGAGAGAAAAAGAGGGAGAGACAGCTTCACGACAGCTCCAACCTTCAGTTCGAGAGCCGTTACCAAGCTTGTATATTCATTAGAAGCAGAAAAAAAAAATGTTTTCTGAGAACTTCAAATTGTTTATTGATTTTCATTTCTGTGTCGAGGAGAGGCTTGAGTAAGTCTGTCTGACCGATCCCCGAGGGAGCCCCGGGTTCGATGAGGGCATCACGTTTCAAACACACCACACCACACACGGCGGGGCGGGAGAGAGCAGCAGCTCGGGGGTGGGGGGGGGGGGGGAGAGAGAGAGAGAGGAGGACGAGGAGGAGAGAGGAGAGAGGAAAGGGAAGGAGGAGAGGGGAGATAGTAGAGGGGGGGATAGAAGAGGAGAGGAAGAGATGGGGAGAGAGAGGAGCACTGGGGGGACCCACGTGCCCCCATCCCAAGGATGGACATGCACACAATAAAGACACACACACACACACACACACACACACACACACACACACACACACACACACACACACACACACACACACACACACACACACAAACACAAACTCACACACACACACACACACACACACACAAACACACACACACACAAACTCACACACACACACACACACACACACACACACACACACACACCATACACACAAACTCACACACACACACACACACACACACACACACACACACACACACACACACACACACACACACACACACACACACACACACACACACACACACACACACCATACACACACACACACGGATGGACATGCACACAATAAAAAAACTAAAAGTGGAAAACTGTTGTGTTGCTTTAACTTTAACTGAGTTGCCATTAGCAATGAAAGCTCTATCAAGGTGCTTTACCTAACTAACCCTAACCCTAACTCAAGGCTTGAGCCCCTCGAGTTGCAGACATGAATGCTTGACCTTTACACGTTACTGCACACGTGAAATACTAATAATGGTGCTCGCTAAAAACACACACATGCACACACAATAATGAGTTTTACTGAGCACAAAGACCTGACTGTTCCTGTTCCTGTTCCTGTGATTTTATACAGGAATATCTCAGTGTGTGCTGTGTGTGTGTGTGTCTCTAACTGTGCTTGAAAAGCAATACTGTCACCTTTTTTAGGAAATCACTACACTCTCCAATATGGACCTTAATAAAGTGTTTCAATCAATCCATCAATTAATCAATCAGCCCATCACTTAGTCAGTCAATCAATAAGACATATAGATAACCATATGTTACATCCATAGTTGTAGTGCTTTTTTTAGGACAGAGACCCTTTGATTTAAGATGCTGTGGTGCCAGGAGTCATTAACTTACCACCACACCCTCCGATAACACTGGTGCCGGAGTCATTAACTTATCATCCTCCGTTAACATGCTGTAGGCTTCAGCGAATGCATACATATAGGTGACCTATGACCTGGATATGAAACAAACATGCTCCACTATCCACGGGGACATCTGCTTCAAGCATGCGTTACTCTACAACACTTTTTTTCTGCTGCCGCTGCACCCTCCCTCTGGAACGACCTCCCGCTCCCCATCCGCCTGGCTCCCAACATAGAACTATTTAAACACTCCCTCAAAACTCACCTGTTCAACCTCGCCTTCACCTGACCATCCCCTGCTCCCTCCCCCTCCACTAATAGACTTATTTGCTACTTTTCTTTTTTATATAATGTTCTGTTTATCTGTTTTTGTCCGATCCTTTGTCTTATATTTTACTGTTGTCTTGTTTTGCTTGTCCTACAATGTTAAAGCGACTTTGGGTATTTAGAAAAGCGCTATACAAAATTGAAATATTATTATTATTATTATTATTATTATTATTAACACATCTGAGTGACATCTCATTGGAAGCATGTGTTACTCTACAACACATCTGAGTGACATCTCATTGGGGAGGCAGGAAGTATTTGGACGCAAGTTCAACAGTTGCAGTCGAACAATATGCAGGCAGGATTAATTCTTTAAAGGCAACGGATGCCACACAAACAATGTGAGAGGGGCACAAACACACACACACAAACACA
>NC_045165.1:2202954-2212954 GCF_900700415.2 Clupea harengus
CCTTTGGAATATTCTGTGTATGCAGAATGGCCAGATAAGGATTGTTTTTTCTGAATAGCCACACACTGTTACTACTCGATCAAAGAATGGGACACCCTCATAGACATGGATGTTACCGTTTCACATGTCATTTATAGAGGATACTTTTCATATAGTGCGTTTAAATAATATTTTAAAAATGTACTGACTGTACTGAATTTCCTCCCCAAAAAATGTAATTAAAAAACATAGCCTTTTGAAGTATATCCCTAGTTTGTAAAATTTTATTTAGCGTTCCCTTATAAGCACTTAGTTGTGTTCATGTGTAGAGGATCGGTTTAAAAAGGGTCTAATCTCTTCACAAAGGTCTAGAAATCAATTTAATTTGAATCCACATCTCTTTTCTACTTACCCTGCATCTGAGAGAGAGAGAGAGAGAGAGGGAGAGAGGGTGGAAAAATTGAGCTGAGATGACGATGACATTTGAAGGTCAAGGACGTTTAGAAAGCGGTTCGCATGTTGATGTAGAGGCGCATGCACGCAGTTAAACGCTTTGATTATATACGCGAGCTTACGCGTGCTGCTGCTGTGGTGGGCTGTGGTGTCCGCGCGCTGCCTTCACAGTCGTGTAAGTTTGAAGACCACTCAAAATAAAGGCATGGAATTAAAAGGCACGTCAGGTATGCCGGAGGCGCGGAAAAGGGACGTTTAAGTACCATGGACAGCGATTTTGCTAAAAGAGCGCGCTTCAGCTGCTTACAATAAATCCGTGCTGTGAAATTTGAGAAAGTGAGTTTTATTGCTTCATGTTCTGAAACAGTTATGGGAGACACGTTGGTTAAAAGGGCTAAATACAATTTACAGTTTTGATGCAACAACAAAAACATTTCTCCATTTCGAGTAATTATTTTCTCGACCCTACTTTAAAGAATGTTGTTATATCAAAGATTAACGTTAGTATTTATACACAAGTTATACATGTCTCACTATAGTCTGTAACCCTCTGATATTTCACCTTTTTATAAATCACAATTTTTTTTTTACAATAAAGACATTTTACTTTTTTAGTTCAAGTAAGTATGTAAGTAAGCATCTGTGCCCTAAGTTCCTGAAAATGAAACCACGTGTCTATTACTATGCGACTATTGTCTTGCAGAAGGCAACTGTCAGTGCTGAGTAGGCTTGCGCTAGACCGTTGTGCCACTCTCGTCATGGGTAACCCCAGAGCACACATCACACCAGCCTGACAGCAGAGATGTGTTTCCTGTCCTCCATATACGTCTCATGACGTGCTTCAAATGTTTAATCCTCAAGTACAAAGCATCCACTCTGAAGCCGCCCATTTTCCAGAAAGTCTCCAAAAGCTCTTCTTGGTAACTGGCAAATTTGGCCAAGGCTTTGTAATATGGGGAGAATAAGTAGGAGGGGAGGAAGACCCTATTCCTTACTCATACCCAAGATGTGTGCATTTTATTTGATGTTTTTGACAATTAAAGCTTCTTAAAAAAGATTCTCTTGTTCACATCACCCATGTGATTATTGAGAAGACAAGAGAGAGGCATCAGGGGAAGATGGGGGGTAAAATATTTCAATCAGGATTCGTACGGCGAATAACTCTTTTTTTACTCAATAAATCATTTTGGATGTCACAAATAGGCGCCTTAGTCCGCTCTCCAGCGGATGAAATAATTCGAGTCTGCCTTATGTTATTAGTTTATGGGCCATGAGATTAGATGGGAATATGAGACAGAGAAACAGCCCCGGCGTCCATTAATCAAACGGTAACTTCAGGGGGCGTCAAAGGATTCCCCGCTTTGGAACTGATTCTGCAGATGAGCGGGGAATGGCCGCTGTGCTGTGCGATGACACGAACAGTTGCGGCAAAGAAACTTTCCTGCCACAAGCAAACTCTTTTTCGCCCGTCGTGCCGTGGCCACTTTTTATTTCAATACCCGATGGTTCCTTCACGCACACACACACACACACACACACAGAGAGACACACAAGTGCATCCAACAGGACACGTCTAATCAAACATATTTTACAGCAAGTGAATTAGTCAACTAAATGTTAACAAGCAATGATTGGTGTAACTGTCGTCTTCATCATTATACCAGACTGAAAATACCCAGACTCATTTAACTTGTGTATTTATATATCCCCCCCCTTTAAAGTATTTTTATTTTATTACTTCAGGTTCAGACGCAACTGGAATATTTCTGTGCGTCGTACTAATGCAGTAGCAAATGAGATGCCTATACTTAGGAGTTACCATTTTGAGTGACTGATATTTTGGCCTTATAAAGTTTGCTTTGGATGTGAAAGTTTCTAAGCTTTAAGTTATCAAATCGGTTTCCAAAGTGAAATCAAGACCATTCAAGGTTATTTTATAAACACACGTCATAATGTGACATGCTGCAAGTTTATGAAATGTTCTTTAACAGCCTTCATGTGTCAGTGGCGTCAGCGAGAGCAGGGTGTTGTAACTGCTCCCATAACCTAAACTACGCAGAACTGTCACCCCGCATTTCCAGCAACAAACACCTGTCAAAAGATACTCTCCACTTTGATAATGCCTGCCTGTCAATACAGACGTGATAAGTCATGTTTCATTCCCGCTGATTTGTTTTCCCTAACAGTTGAACCAGAGGGACAGACTGCAAACATTTTCACCAACTTTGCCTTTTAAAAACTCATCATAGCAGGGAGTCATACGATTAATGTTATATAAGAAAATGTCATTGAATAAATATTTTTTATATTTTCCAATGTTAAAATATATATTTGATTTAAAAGTGGACTTATTTGGTTCACTCTTTAGACAGCTCCGAAGAGGCTTAATCCTAAGAGTTGCATGGGAAAAGGGCATTGAAGACACTGAAGGAAAATGATATATTACGTTTTGTCTGACCAAATTTACCCTGGCTCTTACGTCATCTTTCCAGTGTCAGGGGATAGGTGTCATACGGGAAGCGCGTGTATGGACGTGCGGTCACCTATTAAACAACCGGCGTGGAGAAGTGAGCCTTTGCGCATTACCATATAGGCTAGTTAAACTCCTTCTCCTTATTACCACCCTAGAGTCGAATAATGAGACGTGTTGTCATTACAACCTGTAGTTTGACGAGTAGTCAAGTGCATCACCACTGACGGCATTAGGAAAACACAAACGGTTTCTAGATCGTTCGAGTCAGACTGTGACGGGTTACTCTCGCCGTTAGGAAAGACGTTGAGTAAAATGTAGCAACAAAAAGTTGGCATAAGAGAACAAAAGCAAGAATCGCATTCCATCTTCCACACTTATTCCCTTACTACTCGTGTTCATTTTGTGCAACAATTAAAATAATTCCTCCGAATATGTCCCAACTTTGTTTTTAGATCTTGGAGATCAGGGGGGGGGGGGGGGGGGGGCAGTTCCTGCAGAGAGAGGGTGCTCCTGCGCAAAATTACGCCTTCTTCTCTCATTTGTTAGCCGATTCCATCAAAAAGTTACCTATTTATAGGCTGCTCTGCACAACAACCTGAAGGCATCCAAAAAACCCTCCTGTGCCGATTGAAGCCGCAAAAGTGATCGACACCTGAAGCGATCTCCGAGCGCTCTGCGGAACAGACAAGACAAACCGTGCGCACCAGCCAATTAGTGTCCGTAAAGATCAGACAGCCCGTGATCATGTGAGTACCTCAATAATTGTGTGTGAACACTTGACTATTAGGGAACTGTCATATATTCGCGGTCAAGTCAAATGTGTTGTTTTCGGTAGATGTGTGTGGCTAGCCCGCGCTTCCCCCTGCTGTGTTGGCGCGTAACAGCCAGTGCATCACAGTCCGTGTTATTCCGGGTAGTCGTTAACGAGGAGCGGGTAGTTTTGTTTTACTGCTGTGCTCTCAACTTGCCCTCTAAAATCACACAGAAAGGTGCCTTTACACAAACGCTGCGAAAATCTGAACAAATGCACTTTATTGTCAGAGGTTTAATTAAAGACCTGAATATATTCTCATTTCGATTTTGCTCCGAGTTCAACAAACATACATATCAATTCTTAAAGAGTAGAGATCACGTTACATTTAACAGAAAAATGATCATGACAAGCCTGTGAAGCCTACGGCGATCACAAGAGCGCTCAAGTCAGCGTGCACGGCTGGTTGTGGCGTACAGGTATGTGCGCGCTCACACAGACGCGCGCAGTCTCTCTCTCTCTCTCTCTCTCTCTCTTTCTTACACACGACACACCTAACAAATACACGCACAGAAATGAACACACACACACACACACACACACACACAAACACACGCAGAGTCACACACTTGTGGTCTTTCCCAATTTGGCCCGTTTGGTCACTGTTGGTAACAAACAGTTTACCAAAACCACATTTAAAAAATCTGAATAATATTAATTCAAAATATTTCCAAGTAGATATTGCTTGGTCCAGATTCGTAAAGCAGAATTGAGTTTCACAACATATGCAATAGTTTTGTTAGATGTTAAATGCTCTAATCGCCTACAGAAGAGCATGGCATGGGCTTCTGGAGATTTATAGATTTATGTTGGAGCTGTTGAATTATCACGGAGGTGGCTTTAATCTGGTGATTACATTTGATTTAATTTTCATAATAATTAAAGCGAACCATCACTAAAATTAAAAGAGGGGGGACACACACCTCGGATGAAAGGCTGCCTCTAGTATTTGTGCACGCGGCTCTTCTGCCCGCGAATACTGATTAAGTGATTAGATTGATAGGTGCGAGGCTAGACAGAAATGATTAAATTAGCATATCACAAATTCCTCGTTTGCCGAAAATCCCGGTCGCCTGCCGTGGCCGGAACAGGGCGCCGGCTCAGCGAAGCTCTCTCTCTCTCTCTCTGCGAGGATTAGACCTGCAGAAACGGGGCAGAGACAGATCTGTAGGGACGGCTCTGCATTAGGTGGCAGCAAAGAGACTCGGTTTTTCTTCGCGTATACCCGGCCATGTAGGAAAGGGGCTTGGGTCTTTGTGTTGTGTGCTCAAACGCGACAGGAATATGTGCACAGGCCTATTTTACACTAAGAATAAAAACATGACGGAGAGCGGACATAGCGGTAACGAGTAGCGTGCGTTGCAATGCCGTCACAGCAGCCTTCACTGATTTTTACAAATATCCAAAACTAACATATCAGCAGATTCCACACTAAGAATAGCCTATCAGGTGCAGGTTTTTTGCACATACCTTATTGAGATGATTTCTCTATTTTCTGCAAGTGAGTTTGAGTCCAACAGGTAATACTCATCGATCCGATACCGATAGAAGATTTCCATGTATTGCAGCAACTGGGATTTTATTATGATATTCATCGCAGTAACTCTTGCGTTCTGCGTTCGGTTAAATTGCTACCATCAGTTTGTCTTTGCCATAGATTAGCCTGTAACTCGCAGGTGAATTATTCTTACTTGCACACACATCAACCCGACAGCATTACTGTAACAGATATACAAAGCAAAAACACATACAGAAATGTTGCTTCCACAAATGCTTACAATCTCTGCTCTGGACAGAAAATGGTGCAGTGTTCGACGTAAACGTGTCACCTTTACTGTGAAACACCAAACATTTTAACCATGGATTTAAAAAAAAGCAGCATGGTTGTTGTAGACCTTACAAACTTTACAGGTGTACTGTGTCGCCTGTGCGGCGTTGTGCTCCTCTCTCTGGCGTGGAAATGCGTATAGGAAAGCCCATCTATAAAGACGTGGACGCTGCGTGCTGCTTTTGGGAACTGTCCAAGGTGCTGATGCTAGAAGAATTCCTTAAATCTGACTTTTTTTTGTAAAGGCTCATGTGCTCACGTACCCGAGGCATCCAGGTCCTGAAATTAAAGTTTTGTAACAGGCCAATAATAATGATTATGCTTATAAAGCTGTAAAAATACACAATTATACTTAAAAAGAAATTAAAACAGCAGAAAAATATTTCTCTAGACTATCTGAAATTATATCACTTTTTCTTACAGATTGAGTAAGATTTGTGTGTTTCTGTCCATTATGTCATAGATAGATAGATAGATAGTTACCAGATGAACATGGGATATATGCACACATAAATAATATAATTAATATGATATAAATGATACTCAAAGGTGATTTAAACACAAATGACACGTGTCTAACTAAAGCTGTAATATTATTCTAATGTTTCCCCATAATCATATTCTCCTGCTCTGGACGTAAAATCAAGGGAACAACAATCTCTGTCTGCTTTTTTCTTTTTTTGCCCCTCCACCTACGTCACTATAAACCACCTAAGTCATTATAAACCATCGTTATAAGTCATTATAAACCGTCGTTTGCAAAATAAGCCTTTATCACATTTGGATGTATAGCAGTAATGCCTGCACTACAGCCGACAGTCTTTTAAAGCTTTAGTCACACATAAGCAATATACCTGCTAGATGATCCAATCACACAGCTTTGGAGTTTCATCACCATATAACTACCTTATATGCTGGTGTATTAACCCAGTAGCCTACGTGCGCTATCGCCCCCCCTGGACAGGATTTCCGTTAGTTTCTACTGGTTTTTGCGTAGAGAGTGGAGTGTGATGCTAATTTCATTTAATGTGAGCTGTCTCACTTTTTTTAAAAACAAGACAGATTGATTTACCGAATGAGTTAAGAGTCCAGATCCAATTAGTCTTAAG
Source organism: Clupea harengus (assembly GCF_900700415.2). Lineage (NCBI taxonomy): Eukaryota > Metazoa > Chordata > Actinopteri > Clupeiformes > Clupeidae > Clupea > Clupea harengus. The sequence continues at coordinate 2,209,608 of NC_045165.1, forward strand.
TTTAATAAATAAGTCATAAATCCAATCAGCCACGTATTACGGGATTAAGATTCATGATATAGGGCATGGAAATATATTTCTTCCAACTAAATTATTAGCGCCAAGACATAAATAAAACCAGCCAGTGTGATATCTCAAGTGAAACCATCCCCGCATAAACAAGGGAGCGCTGGCCGAGTGTGTGTGTCCAGGCAGCCAAGCAACAACAAGGAGGAAGAGGTCAGAACATAGGCGGGGTAGAGGAGGGGTTCGGTGATCCGGGGGTGTGTGGTGTGTTTTAGCTGGGGTTTGGGCGTGTGTGTGTTATATTTGAGCGGACGTTTCAGGGGTGTGTGTGTGTTATATTTTAGTGGGTTTTTATTTAAAAAATGTTGGGGGGGGGGGGTATGTTTGACCGGGTTTGTTTTGGTTTTTGTCCCCAGGGAAGGATCTATCTTGGGTAGGGGGGGCAGGGGGTGGGGGGTGCACTTGAGGAATGGACAAACTCGAGGGGAAAGACTTGAGTGTTGTCTCACCTTCCGGCTGAAACAATACGGCACGGCTATATCCGGCACCTGGCCTTGGCGTCAGGCTTCTGTCTCCAGCCTCTCCTCTCCTCTCCTCTCCTCTCCTCTCCTCTCCTCTCTCTTCCTCTCCTCTCCTCTCCTCTCCTCTCCTCTCCTCTCCTCTCTCTTCCTCTCCTCTCCTCTCCTCTCCTCTCCTCTCCTCTCAGTGTTCTCCCACCTAAACACACTAGAGCGCAAGCAGGCAAAGGAAGTAACAACAACAAATCACCACAGCACCACGTCTACTGTTTAATAATATACTTTTCCTGGGGTTCTCATGAGTACGCGGCTGGGGGGGGTGAAACTTGGGACGTGACCTCGAGCGGGTGTCGCCTGGCGTCTCCAGAGGTGTCTTATGGGAGTTTTGAGAGGCTGTGTGCAACAGAGATGAACCAGAACTTTAAGTCCTGCGTCAGCTAAAAGTTGGCGGGTTTGGTTGCATAGAGGCTCTGAGTTTGTGTCTGGTACCTGATTGATTGTTCCCTGTAATTAGGAACCGCTCTCCTTCCTCCTCAGTCACCTGCTCGCTGTGACACCCCTACAGTTGATAGCACGTACTGTACAGTACGCCACCTGAGAGAGTCTACTTAGAGGCATAGAGGGGGAAAAGTTACGATATCACGCCCTGTTGACCTTTAAAGTTAAGACACTTCAAAGATCAAAAGCCAGGGAGGATGTAATGAACTTATCTCTGCGTGCAGGCTTCACTGTGTGGTGGTGAGTGGTGTGCTGTAATATTGAAAATGCACTGGTTGAGTGTATAGGGTCAGAGAATGTCAGCACCACTCACAGGAGAACTTGGAATCAGGCACTCAAATAAAAAGGGCTTGTCTTTTCTCTTCAGTAACGCAGGGCGTGTAGGCGCTGCCGATGTCTGATGCCATTATTATAGAAGTACTGTTTAAGTACTTATGAGTGCTAGAATAGGTATTATTTTATAGGGAACTATTTTAATTTGTGACTTTTTTTTTAACACTAATCCATAACAAGTGGGTGCATTGTTACAGGATCATAAATATTAGGGCAGCCATACTGGAAGAGAATAGTTGGATTTGATGATATCATAAATAAATTGCATTTCTATGGCATTAGGGTTCGGTACGTTTTCAGCCCCCTCCTCCTCTTCCTCAGGAGGCTTTGCCTTCCTCCAGACCACCATTGTAAATGAGAAGCTGCTCTTAATGACCTGCCTGGTTAAATAAAGGTTTTTAAGAAAGTATCCTGCATTCAGAGGCATTGAAACAATTGACAGCAGTTCATCTTAAGGTTCTTATTTTAGGTAATATTAACTCAACGCGGTGGTTAACATCAGTAACATATTAACTACAGAACTTAATGCTACCTAATGATTTGCAATGCTGAAGTTAATGGTCTGTTCACTTTAACGACGGCGTTGAAAAGTGGAAAAGAACTGACGTGCATGGACGTCTGGACTCGTTCTGATTGGTTCATGAAGTTGGGTCAAAGTTTTCTGAATGGATATTGTAGTTGGATGGTGTTGGAAGTTTGAAGTACGGAATGCAAGGCCCGGAGGAATCCCATAGACAATTTTGCATTCTATTGTTGTCATAGTATCACAATAGAAAGCCAACCACTATATGTATTCCAAAACAATAGTTCCTTTAATAGAAACTAACCATAAAATGTTTATTTATACTGATATTCATGATGATCCAATTGTTCATTGACTGATGCATTAATTAATGTTGGTGAAGGAAACCTTAACATAAATATTTACTGAACTTATGATACAATTCAATAAATACAATTCAGGATAAGTCACACATTCTGTTTCATTTCTAGGTTTGAAAGACTGAAGGCAAACTGGTATTGGCATAGTAAGATCAGTCACAGTCACACAGTGTCTTTATGCATGAGTGATAAACATTCAGATGCACCGATGTAAAGACCTAAAGATTAAATGTCCCTCTTCTCACCCCAACATCATCCTCTGCGCTGTGCTGCTTCCGCAGTGGTGTACCCTCGACACACGGGCGTCACTGGAGCCAGTGCCTTTTAGAGCCATAGGTGCAGGTGTGGGTGGGTGACATATACGTAACGCTAGCACTCTGAGGCGGGCAGGGAGTGCTCGATGACAGCGCCCGCGTGGGTGGGTTGTTTTCAATGAAGAGGACATGCGCTTAATAATCCCCTGACAGTAAAGGGGAGGCATTGCATTACGGAGCCTACATTTAAATTATCGCATCGGCTTGGCTGGGCTCTGCTTAATGGAACAGATACTGTAGGCTATACAGAACACGTGTGGATACTGTGCTCCTGGCTGAGAGCTGTTCACTATATGGCTGTGAGGGCCTACATGATTGCTTTCATAAACAGTGTGAATGTTTGCCAGAAATAGTTCACAGAGCTATGGTTTTGGGAACAATGCTTTTTTTTAAAAACAAATCTGATTCTGTGTGTCCGATATTTCGTTTTGTTTGTTTGGTACTTCCTGCTGTTCTCTCCTCATCAGCGGGATGACGTGTTTTATGTTCCTGTTACGTGGGCAGGTATAGATGCATAATTAGCCAAATAATGTTTGTGTCTGCTACAGGAAACATTTCTTGGACTATGAAAATAATTGTTTGTTAATGTGTTACATTTGTGGATCGTTTCCCTTTCTCTAAGAGGAACATCATGATGCTAGGCCTCACAAACACACTCGGCCATTTTGGACTACAACATACACTTCCTCCTTCTCGTCTGTATAGACCTAAGTAAATTTAAACTGGTGTGTGATTATATTTATATGTGTATTATATAAACTACTGCTAAGAGCGAATGGTAAAAGTCACATGTACA
>NC_045165.1:2217954-2220454 GCF_900700415.2 Clupea harengus
CTTTCATCCGGAACTTTCTATGATGGAGGCCCAAAGTGTGAGTTGTGGCCTCTTCGGCGACTGAATTAATCTCCAATGGTTTATTAGTGCAGCTTCTCCCTCTCTGAAGGATCCCTCGCCTGTTGAATAATTAACCAGCAGGCTAAACAATGTTGGAGATGTAACCTATAAATCTGACTACTTTGTCGTGTAGTGAATATTGCGAATCCTTATCCTCTTGAGCTAGGATGCAGATTCGCCTGTGCAAAAACCTTCCATTGTCGGTGCCAGGAAAGCCATTTCTGTCTGTTGACAAATTATAATTTGTCTTTAATTATGTTCAGTATGAGTCGCAGAGGAATGCAGCACTTGAGCTGGTAGGGGAAATACTTTGTATGATAATGTCGGTTGCGTGAATTAATTTGTATTTCAGTGTTACTGTGAGTAAATTGGGGTGGACTGTGTTTGAATAAGTGCTTTAACACAAAACCATGCAAAACAAAACACTGCAGAACAGCCAGGAATATAAAAACAGCGCAGAACAGAACAACAAAGCCAGCTGGAAATATAAAGAGGAGAGGAGAGGAGAGCTTTAGTTTCAGTCGTTTGCTCTGCACCAGGAGAACCCTGTGCCACTCTAGATTTGTGTTACACCTACCCTCAAATTCTTAACAGATCGATACCTATAGATCCACTAATTGGAAGCCATTAGTTATGGGGTTTATAAAGCTAGTAATTATTGTGTGTAATCTTGCAGAAAATTAAATTTGGAGTTGTGTACAGTGCATGGGTAAGAAGTTTTGTGTGTGCTTTTGCTGCTTACGCTGTCTGTCAGCAAGGTTCACCTTAAATATATTTTTTTCTATGTGTGTGTGTGTGTGTGTGTGTGAGAGTGTGTGAGAGTATGTGTGTGTGTGTGTGTTCGTGCGTGCGTGTGTGTGTGTGTGTGTGTGTGTGTGTGTGTGTGTGTGTGTGTGTGTGTGAGTGTGTGAGAGTATGTGTGTGTGTGCGTGTGTGTGTGTGTGTGTGTGTGTGTGTGTATGTGTGTGTGTGTATGTGTGAGTGTGTGAGAGTATGTGTGTGTGTGCGTGTGTGTGTGTGTGTGTGTGTGTGTGTGGCAGCATCCAGGCTATGGGGTTTTCACTTGGCTGGAGGTGGTCATGGATTTCTGAGTAGGGAAAGCATGTAAGGGCTTATGATTCTCTGAGTAGCTATACCGAGATGCTGGAGGACATATTGCATACAGGTCTGGCAGTTAATAATTCACCCTTTAGATTCTAGGTTTCGTGTCATTTACATATCTTCCGTTCTAATATTAATATGTGGCTTGTGTATCGCTTAGCTGATGGCAGGTTTAAATGGTGAAATACAGTTCTAAGACGGCATGCCAGAAAGCATCTTTATGAGACCGCATGGAATGAGCCAAGGTCAGGCACATGTGGGTAGTGTAGTTCTTATTGTGTAGTTCTCCTTGTGTAGTTCTTCTTGTGTTCTTATTGTGTAGTTGTTGTGTAGTTCCTCTTGTGTCGTGTAGTTATTGTGTAGTTCCTCTTGTGTAGTTCTTGTTGTGTAGTTCTTCTTGTGCAGTTGTTGTGTAGTTCTCCTTGTGTAGTTCTCCTTGTGCAGTTCCTGTTGTGTAGTTCTTGTTGTTGTGTAGTTCTTGTTGTTGTGTAGTTCTTAATGTTGTGTAGTTCTTGTTGTTGTGTAGTTCTTCTTGTGTAGTTCCTCTTGTGTAGTTCTTCTTGTGTAGTTCCTCTTGTGTAGTTCTTCTTGTGTAGTTCTTCTTGTGCAGTTGTTGTGTAGTTCTTGTTGTGTTGTTGTTGTGTAGTTCCTCTTGTGTAGTTCTTCTTGTGTAGTTCCTCCTGTGTAGTTCCTCTTGTGTAGTTGTTGTGTAGTTCCTCTTGTGTCGTTATTGTTCTTATTGTGTAGTTCCTGTTGTGTAGTTGTTGTGTAGTTCTTCTTGTGTGGTTGTTATTGTGTATTTATTGTGTAGTTCTTCTTGTGTAGTTCCCCAAACATGGCCATATCCTATATCCATATCCTTGCTGGCATAACCTTAGCTCTTTCTGCAGCTGAATTTGAGACAGAATTGCGGAAAAAGTAGATTTAGACAGGTCCATTTTGACTTCTTAGTGCAATAGTCAAGCTTTTCAAAGCCGACGTGGCTGAGCTGTGTGTCTGCCTGTGTGTGTGTGTGTGTGTGTGTGTGTGTGTGTGTGTGTGTGTGTGTGTGTGTCTGCCTGTGTGTGTGTGTGTGTCTGTCTGCCTGTGTGTGTGTGTGTGTGTGTGTGTGTGTGTCTGCCTGTGTGTGTGTGTGTGTGTGTGTGTGTGTGTGTGTGTGTGTGTGTGTGTGTGTGTCTGCCTGTGTGTGTGTGTGTGTCTGTCTGCCTGTGTGTGTGTGTGTGTGTGTGTGTGTGTGTCTGCCTGTGTGTGTGTGTGTGTGTGTGTGTGTGTGTGTCTGCCTGTGTGTGTGTGTGTGTGTGTGTGTGTGTGTGTGTGTGTCTGCCTGTGTGTGTGTGTG
>NC_045165.1:2235454-2237954 GCF_900700415.2 Clupea harengus
GCTCCCCCTCACCTGAAACTAAATACATTCAGTTGCTCTCCACTTGTCTGCGGCTGCCCTGGGGAAGACCCCAGCCATTTTACAGTTTTACTACGAGTTAAAATACAACAGTATCCTCCGCCATTACTCCTCTCACATGGCCATGCTTGGAGCGTGTGTATTGTGTGTGTGTGTATGGGTTGGTGTGTGTGTATTACGTGTGTGTGTGTATGGGTTGGTGTGTGTGTATGGGTTGGTGTGTGTGTATTATGTGTGTGTGTGTATGGGTTGGTGTGTGTGTGTATTACGTGTGTGTGCATGGGTTGGTGTGTGTGTGTATGGGTTGGTGTGTGTGTATTATGTGTGTGTGCATGGGTTCGTTTATTACCTGTGTGTGTATGGGTTGGTGTGTGTGTGTATTACGTGTGTGTGCATGGGTTGGTGTGTGTGTGTATGGGTTGGTGTGTGTGTATTACGTGTGTTTGTATGGGTTCGTGTGTGTGTGTTATGTGTGTGTGTGTGTGTATGGGTTGGTGCACATCCTCATTTGTGTGACGAGTGTGTGTTGGTACAGTTCCGCCGAGGAGCTAAATTAATAGTTGAAGGAGAGCGGGGGAGTTGTTTTCTGGGGGAACATTACTTGAGTAGTTGCCTGCCCTTCCAAGCTGTGTTTTTTTTTACATCATTAGCATGTAGGTTTTTACTCTCCATACAACAAGCAAAGCAGCCTCCAGGGAGCATCTCCCCAGCGTCCACCCGGCTGCTTCAGCGCTTCCTCACACACACACACACACACACACACACACACACACACACACACACACACACACGCATGCATACCCAGAGTTAGACATGCTTACACACAAACGCCCGCTCTCCAAAGAGAAAAAAAACACAGTCAGTTGCCGCTTTTGTTCAGGTTACCAGAATAACAGGAGTCAAGCATGTCATCTGTGTTGTGTTTCAGTCATGAATATTCATCCCGCACTCCATCATAGCGTATCTAGAACAGAGCGCAGACTGAACCGACCGCCGTCCCAAAACTCATGCATCTTTCAGCTGCTCTGTTCCGGCTGCCTGCCATGTTTGAAGTGTCTAGGAAGTGGAAACCTTTCATTTAACTTTTACAATAAAGGGGAATAAATGGCTGGGGGAGAGAAGTTGAGGAACACATTGCAAAATGTATTTCAAAAAGTTCAAAGCGGTGCTCATTTACAAATATTTAGTGACACTTGGCGAGGCGTGCAGAACGATGTGGAATGGATAATGGTCTTGTTTCATTAGAGCAAAACGCGGTAGTGCTGCCACGGATCTCTGATAGACAGATATTGGTATATGCCAGCTTTCTGGTTAAAAGATCTTACTGTATTTAAGCACATTCTTAATTATTCTTAATTCACTATTTTAATCTCCTAAAACTAAGATTAGGAACACTTTATTTATTCATTATACTAAATTATAGATTTCTACTAATTTAATGTTTTTTCTGCAAAACTGTCTAGTATTGAAAAGTAAATGTTAATTTGTTTGCCACACATTATTCACACACACATTATTCACACACACATTTGGCTGACTGTTAGTGAGCAGATTGGGAGATATCTTGAAGATTATTGTTGCCTGAATAATGTGAATGTCTGCTGTCTGCTGTGCCAAGAGCTAGCCTATAGATTAGAAGAGCAACTGACCAAGCACTGGTCCTTGTGGAACTTTTGATTTGGATCACTTGATGACTCGTTTGATTTATAATTTATCCTAAGAAAAGCATGTAAGGCAAAGCTTGTGCTCTGATTGGCTACCTGAGATCCAGGCTGCTTGTGGAGGACGGATTACATTCTTATACTATAGATACATGTGTATTTCAGGCTCTGGGCTCTGTAAAGTGCCTAGAGACAATTGTATTGTTATGGCGCTATATAAATAAAATTGAATTGTATAGACCCCTCCAAAGAGCCTGATATTATGGGACAATAATGTATTTTTTTCAGTGCATTTTCTCAGAGTATTTCAACTCCTAGTTTTGTTAACTTCTTACAAAAGCGTTGCTTATAAAAGGCACGCTAACAAAAAAGCATGTTTGAGTTTTCAACTCGACGTAAAGCTGTCTGTGTCTGTGTGTGTGTGTGTGTGTGTGTGTGTGTGTGTGTGTGTGTGTACCTGGCCTGTAAAGCCTTAGAGAAGTCATGACTGTCTTGGAACCTTGAGAAAACCTTTGAAAACTTGGGAAACTTTGTGGAACAATAGGGCCATCAAGGGGCTGTCACTCTGGCCGGGGCGGTGCGGTGCGGTGCGGTGCGGCGCGGTGGAGTAGCCGGCGCCGTCGCAGCCGCAGCCGCAGCTCTGTGGCGTGTGGCTTTGGTGCAGTGTGTGTCGTAGATATCCAGGGCACATTGTCTGCAAAATGTGACATGTGCTGGGCTGGGAGGCTGTGCAGTGTGTGTCACGGAGTGGTGTGTGTCACGGAGTGGTGTGTGTGTGTGTCGCGGTGAGCTGCTGCGGCTCTCGCTCGCTCGTGGCCGGC
>NC_045165.1:2242954-2245454 GCF_900700415.2 Clupea harengus
ACACAACAACCCCCACCCCCACCCCCACCCCCCCACCCCCTGCTTTTATGAATAATGAATGCTTTTTATATAAAGGTATTGGTAGTAAGTATTTGTGTGAAATCAGATGCGTCTGTGAAAGCAGAGAGGCCCCTCTGGCAGGGCCGGCCGTGCCCGGCGCTCACACACATGCAAATGGCCGCCTGTAAAGTGACTCTGAGTTGATTGTGTAACCTGTCAAGTGTGTGTGGAGCGCCCGGAGCCCGGAGCCACAGGGAACAGGTACGTCCGCTGTTCCCGTGGTAATGAGCCACTTATGGTGATGTAACCCCCACCCCATCACCACCACCGCCGCCGCCGCCATCACACACACACACAGAGACACAGACACACACAGACACACAGACGGACAGACACACACAAACACACAGAGACACACACACACACAGACAGACAGACACACACACACACACACACACACACACACACACACACACACACCTGAACCTTTAGCTTGAGAGAGAGAGTGTGTGAGAGAGAGGGAGAGAGAGAGAGAGAGAGAGTGGTTAAAACCCTCCATGATGTGGCACAGAGAGAGTGTGTTTGGGCCAGAGTTCTGTCACCCCCCCTACAAAGAGCTCCTGTGATGGCCAAAGAGAACCAAAGAGACCCAGGGCTTCCTGTCAAAGCCCCGAACACTGTCTGCCCCTCGTCGACACGCAAGATGTTGGGTGAATGGGGTGTCGCCGGTGCAGGGAGAAACGGCGAAGAAGCCATTTTGACGTGTTTTACAAAACAATGTCATGGAGCTGCTCGGCGGAGTGGAAAAATGACGCGACGTGACGCGACGGGTCTAAAGCAGAGCACATGGGACGAGAGGAGGCCACCTGTCACAGAGGAAGGGGGCCAGGGCTTAAAGCGCTCTCCTTCTAAAGCTCGCTGGAACGCTGCGCAGGCAGGGCACCTGCCAGAGAGTACAGCTCCCAGTTACTGAACCAATCAGAGAGTTCAGCTCACTCCCAGTTACTGAACCAATCAGAGAGTACAGCTCACTCCCAGTTACTGAACCAATCAGGGAGTTCAGCTCACTCCCAGTTACTGAACCATAGAGTACAGCTCACTCCCAGTTACTGAACCAATCAGGGAGTACAGCTCACTCCCAGTTACTGAACCATAGAGTGCAGCTCACTCCCAGTTACTGAACCAGAGAGTTCAGCTCACTCCCAGTTACTAAACCAGTGAGTACAGCTCACCCTCAGTTATGGGTTCCAGATTGTCAGTCTTTTTTGGTTTGATCGAATTTGCTGAACTGAAATCTGATTGATAGTAATACTACTACTTATAATAATATAATAATAATAATAATAATAATAATAATAGTTAGTATAAATAAAGTAATGCTTTTCTGTTTTGTATTTTGTTTAGCCTGTAAAAAACCCCAGCCAGTCTGCAGAGCACAGGGCACACATTTGAGTGTGTTTCTTCTTCCTTTGATCTACTTCACTAAAGCATATGTCAGTGATGTGGCAGTGCAGCTGAACCTGACCCTGACTAGAAGTGTGGGGGTACGGACGGCTGTGTTTGTGCCACAGACCGCGTGGTAAATATAGCCACTTTACACCGGTCCGGGGTGACTCGAATCCTCGGCGCGGCCAGAGTGGAAATCACCACGCGTGCCAGGAGGGAGGGAGGTGCGGTGCGGTCGGGGGGAACATTAGACTTGCATGCGCCGCTTTACCGGAGTCCTGTGCCGTCGGCAGCGCTGCCTCGGCCGTCTCTGGCCAGGCAGGCCAAACCCAAACCACAGGTTTGCCGGCTTCTCCGCTCATAAATGGAGTTCAGGCTGTCATTACGCATCCACACAGATAAACTCAAATTACACGTCTATCCAGGGGCTTTTAGGCTGTTTGCTTTGTTGTGGCCCCTCATCTTCCCTTCTTCTACTCTCTCTCTCTCTCTCTCTCTCTCTCTCTCTCCCTCTCTTTCACTTTCTCTCTCTCTCTCTGTCTGTCTCTCTCTCTCTCATGTTCACTGGGGAGGGGAGGAGAAATGGTAAATTGTGTGTCTGTCTGGGGTGTGTGTGAGTGTGTGAGTGTGGGGTGTGTGTGTGTGTGTGTCTGTGTCTGGGGTGTGTGTGAGTGTGTGCGTGTGGGGTGTGTATGTATGTGTGTGTGTGTCTGGGGTGTGCGTATGTGTGTGGGGTGTATATATGTGTGTGTGTGTGTGTGTGTGTGTGTGTGTGTGTGTGTGTGTGGTGTGTGTGTGGGGGGGGTGACGTGGACAGGGGGTGTCTAGCGGTGCACTCACGCAGAGGTAAGCGCCCCGGATATGTAAGTGGAATTCCAAAATGGCCTGGCGGAGAACACTTCAAATTGTTCAGTAATGGCCCAGGTGTGTGTGTGTGTGTGTGTGTGTGTGTGTGTGTGGTTTTGTCATATGGTTTGGATTCTAATGTGAAAATTGCATTGCCATGCCTTTAGTGAGAATGAGATGGATGAATAATTGTTACGTGCACTGAATG
>NC_045165.1:2247954-2250454 GCF_900700415.2 Clupea harengus
CTTCATCTTTAGCTCTTTCCCTCTTTGTCTCTCTCCATCCCTCTCTCTCTCTCTCTATCCCCCCCTCTGCTGTATCTGAGACGTCTGGCTCAGGGTTGGAGGCAGATCAGACTCTGGTTGCCTCTTCTCCCACAGATGTGCCGTCTTTGTTTACGTCTGGCTTTGTTTCTGTGCATTTGGGAAATCTGAGACCCTCTCTGCTTCTTATCTATATTTGGTAGAGTGCCTCAGATCTTCTCTGCTGTATTGTCCAGAGAAATGTCCCACTGCAGCTTCCGTACTGTGACCGGGAAGTCTCTGCTACTGACTGGCTAAGTTTTAGTGTCATCATCACAGCTTGTTTTTATATCCTCCTCTCTCATGGGCATTGGGGATGCAGGGTGGCATGAATGTGCAGTTTAGTGGCTGTTGCAGATGTCAGGATTTCTCTGTGGGATTTGCTAATGGGGCCTCTTTGTTATTCTGAGAATCAGCAGCAGCAGCAGCAGCAGCAGCAATGTCAGTAACAGCAGTAGCAGCAGCAGCAGCAATGTCAGTAGCAGCAGCAGCAGCAATGTCAGTAGCAGCAGCAGCAGCAGCAGCAGCAATGTCAGTAGCAGCAATGTCAGTAACAGCAGTAGCAGCAGTAGCAGCAATGTCAGTAACAGCAGTAGCAGCAGCAGCAGCAATGTCAGTAACAGCAGCAGCAGCAGCAGCAGCAATGTCAGTAACAGCAGTAGCAGCAGCAGCAGCAATGTCAGTAGCAGCAGTAGCAGCAGCAGCAGCAATGTCAGTAGCAGCAGCAGCAGCAATGTCAGTAGCAGCAGCAGCAGCAGCATCAGTACCAGCAGCAGCATCAGTAGCAGCAGCATCAGTAGAAGTGCATTAGCAGTAATAAGATGAAGTAGATGAGTAGAGATGAGTAGATAAGATGAGTAGTAGCAGTAGCAGTAGTAGTAGCAGCAGTAGCAGCAGCAGCAGCAGCAGCAATGTCAGTAACAGCAGTAGCAGCAGCAGCAGCAATGTCAGTAACAGCAGTAGCAGCAGCAGCAATGTCAGTAGCAGCAGTAGCAGCAGCATCAGTACCAGCAGCAGCATCAGTAGCAGCAGCATCAGTAGAAGTGCATTAGCAGTAATAAGATGAACAGCAGCAGCAGTAGTAGTAGCAGTAGCAGCAGTAGTAGTAGTAGCAGTAGCAGCAGTAGTAGTAGTAGCAGTAGCAGCAGTAGCAGCAGCAGTAGCAGCAGTAGTAGCAGTAGCAGTAGCAGTAATAGGACAAACAGCAGTAGTAGCAGCAGCAGTAGTAGTAGCAGCAGTAGCAGTAGTAGTAGTAGTAGCAGTAGAAGTAGTAGCAGCAGTAGTAGTAGCAGTAGCAGTAGTAGCAGTAGTAGCAGTAGCAGTAATAGTAGTAGCAGTAGAAGTAGTAGCAGTAGCAGTAGTAGTAGCAGCAGTAGTAGTAGCAGTAGCAGTAGCAGTAGTAGTAGCAGTAGCAGTAGCAGTAGCAATAGTAGTAGCAGCAGCAGTAGCAGTAGTAGTAGCAGTAGAAGTAGTAGCAGGAGTAGTAGTAGCAGTAGTAGCAGTAGCAGTAATAGGACAAACAGCAGTAGTAGCAGCAGCAGTAGTAGTAGTAGCAGTAGAAGTAGTAGCAGCAGTAGTACTAGCAGTAGCAGTAGCAGTAGTAGTAGCAGTAGCAGTAGCAGTAGGAGTAGTAGTAGCAGTAGTTGTAGCAGTAGTAGTAGTAGTAGTAGTAGTAGCAGTAGCAGTAGCAGTAGCAGCAGTAGGAGTAGTAGTAGCAGTAGTTGTAGCAGTAGTAGTAGTAGTAGTAGTAGTAGTAGCAGTAGCAGTAGCAGTAGTAGTAGTAGCAGAAGTAGTAGCAGTAGTAGTAGCAGTAGTTGTAGCAGTAGTAGTAGCAGTAGTAGTAGCAGCAGCAGCAGTAGTAGTAGTAGTAGCAGTAGCAGCAGTAGTAGTAGTAGTAGCAGTAGTAGTAGTAGTAGTAGCAGCAGTAGTAGTAGCAGCAGTAGCAGTAGCAGTATCAATAGTAGTAGCAGCAGCAGTAGCAGTAGTAGTAGCAGCAGTAGTAGTAGTAGTAGCAGTAGCAGCAGTAGTAGCAGTCCAGTGTACAGGCAGTCATAGAGGCCTTGTTAAGTTAAGAGTTCCTCAGCTGTCTGGGTCAACTTCCAGCAAAGGCAAACCCAGCCGTTGCGATGTTCAGATTTTCCGACTCTTTTGAGGATGAATACTGTTCACACACACACACACACAAATACACACACACACACACACACACACAAACACAGACACCTGCACACCTCTGCCTTGAACCCATATCCACAGCTCGAAACAAACAAGGCATGAAACGGAGAGCAAAAGAGGGGGAAAATGCACATAGATAAAGTCTTGTTTTATTGATGAGCCTCTCAAAGCAGCCAGGGAGCCTCTGATTCTTTGGGTTCTGTTTTTCTTTTTTACCCCTCTCTGTCTTTCTTTCTCTCTCTTCTCAGCGTGCGTGCGCGCACGTGTG
>NC_045165.1:2255454-2257954 GCF_900700415.2 Clupea harengus
GAGACAGACAACACACACGGCTGACGCGCTGGGGAGGGGGGGGGTATATGCGTGAGACAGTCAGATATGGGGGTGGGGGGGGAGTAATGTTTACTGTGACGGGGTGGATTAAAATTACGCAAATCAAAACACAAGCAAGACTGTATTTTTTTTTTTTACCGTGTAATTGTTACATTTGTTATTATGTTTTCAATCCTTTTGTTCTTTTCTTGTATTTTTATTTCTTGTCGACTTTCATATTTTAATCACCATGTTTTATATGGCACCAGACAGTATTGTTTCTTCAAACTGCAGTCAAAATAACTCCTATTAGCAGTAAGTATGTAAGACTGTATATGGGATTTGACTGTCATAATCATGAGTTATATGAACACACACACACACACACACACACACACACACACACACTTTACCATCATCCTGTCCATCTTGTTGTCTTCTTATATTATTTACTTATTTACTATTTGACTTTTAAAACTATTTAAATGTAATAATATATGAAGAGCAGATCATTATAGAGACCGTAATTTGCAGGCAGTGCCAGTGTGGCTCTGGGTGCATGTTGATGTTTGTGGGGCATGCCAGTAGTCGCTGAAGAGAGAGAGAGGGGGAGGAGGAGTGACAACCGCAATCAGATATCATGGGGTGTGAGGGGTGACGGGGGGTGGCGGGGGTGGTGGGGGCTCTGACTGAGGTCGCTGAAGCACGACGGAGAGTGAGCGACTGCATAATGGCTCACTCTCAGCCCTAATCAGCTGGTTAGCCATTGCTACTCCTTCTGCTACTCCTACTGCTACTCCTACTGCTACTCCTACTGCTAATCCTTCTGCTACTACGACTGCTACTACTACTGCTACTCCGACTGCTACTGCTACTACTACTACTACTACTACTTAAGCTCAATACCTCCTCATACTACTACTACTACTACTACTACTACTACTACTACTGCTACTGCTACTGCTACTGCTACTGCTACTGCTACTACTGCTGCTGCCACTACTGCTTCTGCTACTACTACTACTACTGCTACTGCTACTGCTACTAATACTAATACTACTACTACTACTACCACTGCTACTGCTACAACTACTGCTACTACTTCTGCTACTGCTTCTGCTACTACTACTACTACTACCACTGCTACTGCTACTGCTACTGCTACTCCTACTGCTACTGCTACTCCTACTGCTACTACTACTGCTACTAGTACTGCTGCTACTGCTACTACTGCTACTGCTACTGCTGCTACTACTACTGCTACTACTGCTACTGCTATTACTACTGCTACTGCTACTGCTGCTACTACTAATACTACTACTGCTACTCCTACTGCTACTGCTACTGCTACTGCTACTACTTCTACTACTACTACTACTACTGCTACTGCTACTTCTACCACTGCTGAAGGAGGAGAGGATGGGAAACGGATGGGGGGTATGCTATACTAGCTCATGAAGTGGACAAATTAGGACACGGACACCCAGGCTATGTGTGTGTATGTGTGTGTGTGAGAGAGAGAGAGAGAGAGAGAGAGAGAGAGAGAAAGGGAGGGGGGGACGTATATTAGGCACTGCATCTATGTGTAGTGGTATACTTCTGCCATGAGGGAATGTACATGTTTGTGTGTGCGTGTTTCTAAATTTGAATGTGAGCTTGTGTAGTTGTCTCAGTGCTTGTGTGTGTGTGTGTCTGTGTGTGTGTGAGTGTGCATATGTGTGTTTTGTCCGTGTGTATGCCTTTGCCTCTTCCCCCCCAACATTTCTTAGGCACTGTAATCATCTTAGCTTTCTACAGGGATTTTCTCCCCGCCTGCATGACACCCACCCACACACACCAGCCATATATAACCACCATGGCCAATGACTTTGTCATAGTATTATTACCCTATTTTGTGTCTGCTATTCTTAGAGCAGAGTGCTCGCCGGGCTCCGCCGGGCTCCGCTGGGCCTGCTGTAAACACTCACACTCTAATAAGCGTCACTGTGGAGTGCTGCTGGTGGACGAGATTCATTCACATTAACACAAAAGACACCAAAGGAAATCACTCAATCTTCATTATTGCCGGATGTGGTATTACAGTTTATTGCAATCATTTTCACACTTGTCTCAATACCAGGTCCGTTTTTTTTTAATGAAAAATCTTCACACAGTGTGTTTTATAACCTGAGTGCATCAGTTAACCTTTCATGCAAAATGCACTACAACCACCAAAAACACCCAAAAGGGTACAAATGTAACACATGCTGTCACCCAGCAAGACTTCTGTGTCTCTCAAAATACCATTAACTAAAAAACACAAACATTAGCATTAGCATTAGAACAAGCACTAAAATGCATATATTATATGTTACTGTGTCCTCTATTTTTGCATAATTTACTGTTGCATTGCAAAAAAAAGAAAATCTATATATTTTTACAGTATATATTGTAATACCAAACAAATACATCTAAAGTTCTGCAACATGTTTCATGAAAACTCTATGCTACAGTTTCTGTG
>NC_045165.1:2272954-2277954 GCF_900700415.2 Clupea harengus
GAAGGACAACAGAGGCAACAGCAAATTGTGCAGAAGCAATTGAAAATAGATATTACAAAGGTGAGCTTTAATTTCCCCAATTGAAAATAGATATTACAGAGGTGAGCTTTAATTCCCCCTGACACCAGTGTGTGTGTGTGTGTGTGTGTGTGTGTGTGTGTGGTGTAGCTGGTGAGCGGGGACGGAAGACTGATGGCTGAGGATGGAGGCATCCCCGGTGATTTGGCTGGAGGCTGTGTTTGTCCTCTCCCCCTGAGGCCTTTGGAGATGGGGGAGTGTGTGTGTGTGTGTGTGTGTGTGTGTGTGTGTGTGGCAGGAAGCGGTGCCAGCTGTGTGGTTTGGTTTGGCCGTTTGGTTTGTCACTAGGATGAGCGGCCTCGAAACCCAAACCCGTCACCCAACCTCAGTGTGAAAGAGCTGGACACACACACACTGAACACACACACATATGAACACACACTGGACACAGACATATGAACACACACAGAACACACAAATATGAACAGACACATATGAACACACAGACATGAACACACACTCTGAACACACACACTGAACACACACACAGAACACACACACAGAACACACACACATGAACACACACATAACACACAAATATGAACAGA
Organism: Clupea harengus; assembly: GCF_900700415.2. Classification (NCBI taxonomy): domain Eukaryota; kingdom Metazoa; phylum Chordata; class Actinopteri; order Clupeiformes; family Clupeidae; genus Clupea; species Clupea harengus. The sequence continues at coordinate 2,273,581 of NC_045165.1, forward strand.
CACACAGATATTATTCCACACACTCTGCATAAGTGGGGAACGTAGGTGTGTGCAGTGACAAACAGAGCAACACGGACAGACACTCATGTACATTATTGAAACTGACACACACACGCACACACACACCAAATGCTTTCTTTCATATACAATACATGCATGGATGTACACACACCACACACACACACACACACACACACACACACACACACACACACACACCCACTCAAGCATGCTCCCGCTGCCATTTTGGCAACTCCCCACTGTCAAGCCTTCCGTCTTCCTTCTCTCCATTTTTTTTTTTATATGGAAATACGTGACTGCCATTATGGCACACACACACACACACACACACACACACACACACACACACACACACACACACACACACACACACACACACACACTGCCATTATGGCGGCGTGTCTTCAGACGCGTGAGAGAGAGAGAGAGAGAGAGAAAGAGATCTGAACCTCCGGGCTATAAGAGTAGCACAGCTTCAATTGGCACCAGTCAGGTTAATAAATTCTGAATAGAGACGCATAAATCAGCAAGCCGGGGCGTTTTTTTTCTTCCCCCCGCTTCGTCTCCTGCCGTTGCTTCTCTTCTCTTCTCCTGACTGAAAGGAGGCCTTCAGAGGATTGTTGTCTATCAGGCCAGAAAATGGAGGGAAAGAATGCCTTGAGTACTCTGGGCTGGTTAGCAGATTGTCATTTTTGGGTTTGATGTTCCTGGACCTAATTGTCTTTTATGTGAACAATGGCCCAGCCCTCTGGAGTGAGAGGAGAGTAGGGGGGGGGGTAGGGGGGGATAGGGGGGACGCTCTTGCATAGCAATGGCCTTTTTTATTATTAGCTTGTGAAATTAGCAGGCTGGAAGTCGTTACAAGGATTTCACCCCCACCTACCCCCACACACCGCCACCACCCTCCCCTCCCCTTTCCATCTCTCTCTCTCTCTTCTTTCTCTCTCTCCTCTCTCTCTCTCTCTCTCTCTCCCCCCTCTCTGTTAATTGTAATGCAGAACTGAATTTGTTTGTGGATTCGCAGACAATAGGCCGCGGCGAGCGTTCTGTATTAATAGACTTTCACTTGTTCTTTTACCAACGCGCTTTCAGCTCGGGCCCTAATAAGGCGTCTGCAGCCGAGCCGATGCGATGCGAGGCGGAGTTTGTTTAAAAAAAGCGTGGTAATTGATGTATGGCTGCGCGAGAGAGAGAGAGAGAGAGCGAGCGGGCGAAGGAGCTCCGGGTTGATTAATGCATGAGAGGGGGCTTTTTTGAGGTGGCGTAAAAAGGCTTCTTAACTGGGTCTAGGGAGGCAGGCACGGGCGCGGGCTCCGCTGTAAACTACCTCATTGCAGCTGCTAAAGGACCTGACAGCTGCTGATGTCTCCAGAGGCCCAGCTCTCGTTTTTTTTTTTCTTTCTTTCTTTCTTTCTTTCTTTCTTTCTCGATCAGAGGAGAAAAAAAAAAAAACGAAGGCATTACAGTTCTTGCAAATAATTGCTGCACTTAAAAAAAAAAAACTCTTAGAAAGTGTTTTTTTTAGTGCTTTTCCCAGGAGGTGTCATTTCAAAGGTCCGTTTAGTTTCACTTTTATGCCCCCAGAATGTGTTGCGCCTGGGGCCGCCAAACTGGCTTTCGCCTTGATGTGTTTTGGTTTGTCGTGTGGAAGTTGCCATACTGCACCATGCAAATAGGAGATATTTCAAGTCGACTGCCACTGTCCACTGTCATCTAATTCCCTCCATGAAATTGAATTGGCCAAGGCCGCACTCTAATACCAGTGCCCCTCACGAAACTCCTCTTAATGTCTGAGAGATGTAATGCCCCTCTGCATCTGTGATAGAACGTCTGTACTTCAGCTACATGTTTCATTTTGCTTTTCATGTGATTCCCATGAGAAATGGAGTGAAAATGTAAATACAGTGAAATATTATTAAGTGTCACGTCTGATTGGATTCATTTGTATATAGGACTTATAAAGAGACGATACACATGAACTCAGAAGAGCCACAACTATATGTGTAATGTTCATCACAGTAAAATAACATACACAACTATATAAGTAATGTTCATCACAGTAGAATCACAGTAAAAAAAACCTAGACACGACGGGATGAATTGAAATTGTTGCTGTGAAAATAAGATTAAAAGACCAACGTCAACGTATTGATATTCCAAGGTCTTAATAAGCATTGACAGTAAATGCCTACAAAACCTTATAAAAGACCCAGGTGACTTCTCAAACCTATCGGGACGTTACGCAAACTATGGTGAACGTTACATCCTAAAGTGGGCTGACTTCTCCAACCTATCGGGACGTTACGCAAACTATGGTGAACGTTACATCCTAAAGTGGGCTGACTTCTCCAACCTATCGGGACGTTCCCCAAACTATGGTGAATGTTACGTACATCCTAAAGTGGGCTGACTTCTCCAACCTATCGGGACGTTCCCCAAACTATGGTGAATGTTACATCCTAAAGTGGGCTGACTTCTCCCTCCCATGGGAATCCAATGGACAAATGGGTCAGTTAATGTACCTGGTCTTCACATCCTAGAGAACATGAATAAGACACACACACACACACACACACACACACACACACACACACACACACACACACACACACACACACACTGGTGTCAGGGGGTCAGTTAATGTACCTGGTCGTCACATCCTAGAGAACAAGAATGAGATTTCAACACATAATGTTAATAATAAACGCAGTGATGCCCGAAAGATTTTAATTATAAACTCAGAAACATCACAAAAACGTTACAGACTTGGAAAGGAAAACATCTAACCATTTATGACAAAACAACCTTAAACCTCCCAGTTTACCCATATATTTATGCCATTAAGGCTCCCTTGTTCCCAAATTCTATTTAAACTCAAAATGGTTTTCCAGTATATTACTGAAGAGATTTATTATTATTTATTTAGACTTGTTTGAAAAAGGCCTTCTTCCATTCCTACAAGTCAAGCCTATGCATTATTTTAATTTTAATTAATTACATATTCTCTAATATCTTTTTGTCTTGTTTTTGTTTTCTACAAAGTTGGTTACAATGTTAATTTCTTCCATCCGAAAATACAGAACAGGTCTTACAACCAATCATATGGCTGACCTCCAATATTACGATGCACAGAAAAATTTAATTTTGGAAATGTTTGACACAGACATCATTTTTAGAAAGGATAAGGTGTATGAACAAGGTAAACTCTTGTCCTATAAACAACTAATTCATTTTTATTGAAGTGTTTGCACATTACAACAGTAATACAAGTACAGTAAATGTAAAGACCTTTGTTGCCATACCACAAAAGATATTTAGATAACTGGGGAAAAAAACAAATACACATACATCAATCCCAAGGACACAGGTATTCATAATCCTTTATAAAACAACACTTGATTGAAAAATAAGATATTTATTGACCCATGCTGATTCTACCGTATTGTATGTTGATCGCCTTATTTTGGACAAAGGTTCAAGAACGGTTTTCTATGCGTGACGTTCATCTTCAGTTCGACTTGTTTACAGTGTCATTGGGCAATATATTAAAACACTCACACAATACACAACATCATTATATCAAAACACTCTCACACAATACACAACATCATTATATTAAAACACTCTCAAACAATACAAAACATAATTATATAGTCGGTAAAGTATTTATTTTGGGGATTAACCCATTAAGGCTCTAAGAATGGAGAGATTTAAGAAGTGAAGTTAAGAAGAAGCCTAGTACCAGTGAAGAACGGAGTGACTCATGGCACCTGAAGCAGGAGGGGTAGCTAAGGCCACACGGCGGGATAGAGTCAAGCAGGCTGAAAGATTGAACGGGTAATATATTTAAACAAAGAAATAAAGTAAATGAATAATTAATTAAATACATTATATGATAAAGGAGATGATGGAACAAGATGTCCTCCTCCAGACGGGGTGGGGGTGAAAGAGAAAAGAAAAGATAGAATGGAAGGAAGAAGAGAAGAGAAAAGAAAAGATAGAATGGAAGGAAGAAGAGAAGAGAAAAGAAAAGATAGAATGGAAGGAAGAAGAGAAGAAGGAAGGATAAGGGGAAAGAAAGGAAAATAAGGAGGGGGGGGGCAGCTAGGGTGGAGGGGGGGGGGGCAGCTAGGGTGGAGGGGGGGCAGCTAGGGTGGAGGGGGAGGGGGGGGCAGTTAGGGTGGAGGGGGGGGGGCAGCTAGGGTGGAGGGGGGCAGCTAGGGTGGAGGGGGGGGCAGCTAGGGTGGGGGGGGGCAGCTAGGATGGAGGGGGGGGCAGCTAGGATGGAGGGGGGGGGCAGCTAGGGTGGGGGGGGGTGCCTTGGGAGGAGCCTGGAATACTGGCTGTTGGTGT
>NC_045165.1:2282954-2285454 GCF_900700415.2 Clupea harengus
GTGTGTGTGTGTGTGTGTGTGTGTCTGTGTATTCTGGCGCCAGAGCCTACAGGTTTGTCATCCAAGATTAAGATGTCTCCATATAAAGGGTGTTAAAAAAAAATCACGTACTTCTCGCTCAAAGAGGGGAAAAAAAAGTACCCCCCCTCCCCCCGGCCACCCTCCCCCCCCCCCAGACCCCCCCCCCCCCCCCCATCTCGGAGGTAGGCCTCCAATCCTGGGACACAATTACGGTAATGTGACGTGGGGCCCCTGGCTAGGTGTTCTCTGCGCCTGCATGGGGCCTCACATTTGTAATCCTTTAAAAGCACTTAAGAAATTGATGTTACCGCCTCCCTGTCTGTTAGCGGGGCCGACTGCGGCCTGATTGCAAAGGATCCTCTCCCTAATTGGATCATGAGAGTGTGATCGGAGTTGTGCGGCCCAGATTATGTAAGACTGACTTTGTACCTGATAACCTGGACACTGCTCCTCGCGGGCTACCTGCTCTGACCCCAATGTGGCTAAGTGCCTCTCTCCAGCACCGGGGCAACTGAGTGGGGATGAGGCTCACGGGGTGGGGGGGGTGGGGTTGCGGGGGGGGCGGGGGGTGGTTGCTGCGGCACCGCTGCGTTAAGACAAACCTCCTGGCAGTTTTGTTAATTTGGCATGTATATGTGTGTGTGTGTGTGTGTGTGTGTGTGTGTGTGTGTGCAGGTGTGAGGTGTGTGTTTTGATGACTGTATTCATTGAGAGCGGGGAGGCCGTTAATAAGGTTGGAGCGTCACTGTGGTTGTCTCCATCGGCCCCGTTTCAGCAGGTGACGCATTTTTCCTTCCTCGTGTTTTTTTTTTTTTTTTTTTTTGTTTTCTGTTGTTGCTTCTTCGTCACTATGGAGATTATGTTACCATCTCCTCCGTGACAGTTGACGCAAGGCCGGGCCTTTTGTGGTGGTATCGTATTCACAATTATCCCACTGCTCAAGCACGTGCTATTCACAGTTAGTGCTGCACAGCCCAGCAAAACCACGCCGCCCGCAGTCAGGGATTTAGAGAACGAGTCGCTCGCCCAGACGGAGAAAGAGAGAAAGAGAGAGTCTCCTACACAGAACCAGTGAATTGGAGAGCAGCTGATTGTTGTGCGATTGTCAGGCAGGTTTGGTGGGGTTAGGGGTGGGGTGGGGTAGGGTGTGGTGAGGTGGGGTGGGGTGGGAAGCTTTCCACCACCCTTTTGGACGACACCTCCAATTTGTGAGGGTGTGAGAATGTTGGGCATGATCGCGCGTTGCCAGTTCGTGATCCCTGCACCTTTTAAGACCATCACGGAGTGTGAAAAGAAATGATCACCACTGAACACACACACACACACACACACACACCACTGATGCTCTCATTCAGTTCCAGTTCAGGCTTAGTTGTGCTTCAGTGAGCTCACGGAGAGACGGAGGGAGGAGGGAGGAGGGGAGGGCCCAACCAACACCAGGGATACCAGCCACCAGGCAGGCACCGAGTGTGTGTGTGTGTGTGTGTGTGTGTGTGTGTGTGTGTAAGGGGCTTAGTCTTCCTTTACCACACACTGATTCTCTGCTGCACATCATGCTGTGAGCTGGTATGTGTGTGTGTGTGTGTGTGTGTGTGTCTGACCATGCATTTTACGTATTCAAATGAATCAACACTGTCAACCACTCTCCCTTGCAAGGACGTTCTGCGGTAACTATGCCATATGCCAGGTGTCAATGGCACACACACACACACACACACACACACACACACACACACACACACACACACACACACACACACACACACACACACACATATGCCAGGTGTCAATGGCGGAGGCTTGCTCTGTGATCCTGGTTAGTACGCTAATGAAAAAGCGAAAAAGTCTCGTGTAAACCTGGTGACACACACACACACACACACACTCACACACACACACACACACACACGCACCTGGTGGATCCTCAGTGAAAATGCCAACTGCCTCGTCCCCCTCCTAGTTGATTGGTCCTAGGGGTGCATCAGCTCCGATTGGGTCTGGAGCCTCCATGCTCGGGGGCCTCCTATCCTCTCCCCCCTCCTCTCCTCTCCTCTCCTCTCCTCTCCTCTCCTCTCCCCTCTTCTCCTCTCCTCTCCTCTCCTCTCCCCTCTTCTCCTCCTCTCCTCTCCTCTCCTCTCCTCTCCTATACTCTCCTCCTCCTCTCCTCTCCTCTCTCCCCTCCTCTCCTCTCTCTCCTCTCCTCTCCTTCTCCTCCTCTCCTCTCCTCTCCTCTCCTCCCTCTCTCTCCTCTCCCCCCTCCTCTCCTCTCCTCTCCTCCTCTCCTCTCCTCTCCTCTCCTCTCTCCCCTGATATGATCACGGGTTCCGCCACCATATTTCCGTCCTGACAAATGGTCCAATTCAATCAGGCCTCCTCCCAGGCCAGCTCAGTATATGCCTCTGCCTTTTCTTTATTAAATCTGTGAATTGTCTCCCCAAACCGTGAGGTCATAAATTTCTTACACAGGTTCAATTTAGAA
>NC_045165.1:2290454-2297954 GCF_900700415.2 Clupea harengus
CACACACACACACACTTCACCACAAACAGCATCAGACTTGTGTGGCGACAGGCAGAGTGGCAGAAGCTATGGGCGTTTCAAGCAGAACTACTATTCAAAAATTGATGTGAACTATTTTACTACTATTCCCCCCCCCCCCCCCTTACACACACGCACTTACACACACACACACAAAGAGAGAGAAACAGATTTGGCAGAGTTTGCACTGTGCCTCGTGTTTGATTTTTGATCTTTTTTGTTCCACACAGAACTTTTTGACAGTTGTAGTAGTCTTGGGCTTTGCATGTTTCTCCTGTTTGTACAGTATGCTAGCGGCTAATCTCACAGCGCCTTACCTGTTTGTACAGTAGGCTAGTGGCTAATCTCACAGCGCCTTACCTGTTTGTACAGTAGGCTAGCGGGCTAATCTCACAGTGCCTCACAAGTTTCATCGGTGCCTGGGAGAAACGCATTGTTCTTCTTCTTCTGCTGTTGTGGCGTTTGCCTAACCTTCTGTAGGAAGTAACACGTCACTTACTAGCAGGCGCCAATAAAAACAAGGGAAGAAAATCTTCGCATAAACGCATAGTCGCATAAACTATTCGATTGTTTTGTAATTTAACGACTATTCCAATATAAAAAAATCATGGTCCATTCCTAGTGTTTAACGCTGAAAATGGCTGGTTGGCTCTGTTGTGTGTTTGTGTGTGTGTGTGTGTGTTTATGTATATGTGTGTGTGTGTGTGTGTGTTTGTGTCTGTGTAAAAAGACAACTCATTTAAATCTGGTACATAAAGCTAACTTTATTTGCATCAGGGCAGAAAAGAAACGCAGGAAGAAGCAGGAGATGAAGAGGAGGAGGAGAGGGAGGGATGGAGGGATGACGGAGGGGTAAGGAAGAGAAAAAATGAGGCCCAGAAGAATTGAATATGGATTAGAGGGATGAATATTCTATTATTTCTCCCTATTTGGCTGATCTCTGCACTGCGAAAGAGGATGTGTGTCTGTGCGAGTGTGTGTGTGTGTGTGTCTGTGTGAGTGTGTGTGTATGTGTGTGTAGCCGCGTCCAGGGATCGGATAGGCAGAGGAGCAGGAGGGGTGACTGAGCTATGGCCACTTGAGCCGGTAGAATTACAGGGGGCTCCACCACTCCAGTCTGGTCCCTCTCTCCACCGCACACACACACACACACACACACACACACACACACACACACACACACACACACACACACACACACACACTCTCTGTTGAGCCCGTGGTTGATTTGCGTGTCGATTTTTTGTGCTGTCTCTGTTTTTTTTTGTTTTTTTTTAAGGAATCATGAATGCGGATGAGGTATTACCAGGAGCTGACAGGAAGCCCCCACGTCAGAATTCAGATGCTTGCATATTGACTTGTGTAGTGTGTGTGTGTAGTGTGTGTGTGTGTGTGTGTGTGTGTGTGTGAGAGAGAGAGAGGATTTCCTTGTGAATAGGAAACTGAAGCTCTACCCCATCTGCGTGTGTCTTTGCCTATTATTTCCAAAGATGATTAGGAAAGTCTCCTTACCCCCCCCCACCCCCCCCAGGACTACAGACTAGCTTTAGTCTCCTTACCCCCCCCACCCCTCCCCCCCCCCCCCCCCCCAGGACTACAGACTAGCTTTAGTCTCCTTACCCCCCCCCTAGCTTTAGAAGATGTCTGCCATGACAATACAGACATGCTTAGATAGATAGATATATACTGTGTGTAGATATATACACAGTGCATTCAGACGCTTTCACTTTTGTCACATTTTGTTATGTTGCAGACTTATGCTAAAATCGGTTCAATTCATTTTTTGCCGTCATCAGTCTAAACTCAGTTGTCCATAATGACAAAGTGAAAACAGGATTTGAGGATTTAGAATTAGGATTTAGAGACTTTTGCAAATGTATTAAAAGGGAAAAACGGATGGTGATGAGGGTCCGTGGGCCGAACGCCTGGCACCAGCCCTAAGACTCGGTTACCGTGGGGAACGGCTTACCGTTTGGTTAAGGACAGAGGGCAGCGTGGCCAACTTTGACCAAGTTTAATCTTTTGTTTGTTTTGTTTTCGTGGAGAGAGATCCGGGGTGAGGGTGTGTAGGGGTGTGTATGGGCTCGCCAATGGGAAGGTGGAGGGGAATACTTCAGTTCCACTTCTTATGGGTGGGGTGGGGGGGGGATGTAATGTCTTTCATCTTGTAACCGACCGATTAAAAAAAATGGGGACCGTCAGTGGACAGCCATTTTCAGGTCTCTCCACAGATGTTCGATCGGGTTCAAGTCTGGGCTCTGGCTGGGCCACTCAAGGACATTACCAGAGTTGACCCTGAGCCACTCCTGTGTTGCCTTAGCTGTGTGTGTGTCCTCGTCCGGTTGGAGGGTGAACCTTTGGCCCCAGTCTGAGGTCGCTTAGAATTGAATAATAGTTCAATCTTGGTTTCATCAGGCCAGAGAATCTCGTTTGTGCCTTATGGGGCTTTTTGTGTATATGTGTATGATTCCTGTGTGTTTCACTGAGGACTGGTCTGGTCACTCTTATGGGGCTTTATGTGTGTATGATTCCTGTGTGTTTCACTGAGGACTGGTCTGGCCACTCTTATGGGGCTTTATGTGTGTATGATTCCTGTGTGTTCTCACTGAGGACTGGTCTGGCCATTCTTATGGGGCTTTGTGTGTGTGTGATTCCTGTGTGTTTCACTGAGGAGGTGAGGTCACAGGTCTGGCCACTCTGCCATGAAACCCCGATCGGTGGAGTGTTGCAGTGACAGTTGTCCTTCTATTTTAGACAGGTGTGTGTGCCTCTCCAAAACACGTCTGATCAACTGAATTTAGCACCAGTGGACTCTGATCAAGGCGTAGAAAAATCTCAAAGATGATCATAGCAACGGGACTGAATACTTATGTCAATGTGATATTTCAGTTTTTCCTTCTTAAATAAATTCGCAACAGTTTCTAAAATCCCGTTTTGGCTTTGATCATGATGGGGTGTTGAGTGGTAAACGATTAGGGAACAAATGAATGTAAAAGACTTTATCCTTAGACATAACAAAATGAGAGAGTGAATATATGTGAATATATGAACATTCTGAATATATGTAAGCATAAACATAAATATACTATATACACAATAGATATTACTATCAAATGTCCTGTCAGTTCAAATGACAGATCAGTGATGTGTATACTGGTTTGTGTGTGTGTGTGTGTGTGTGTGTGTGGCTGGTATGTGTGTGTGCTGGTATGTGTGTGTGTGTGTGTGTGTATGTGTGTGTAGTGGTGTGTGTATCCTGCCCTTAAGGGGATTCTCTGTGGCTTTGGCATGTGGCGTGTAGCTTTCCTCCTCAGCAGCCGGGGCCGATTTGGTCCATGTCAGGTTGTGTGTGTGTGTGTGTGTGTGTGTGTGTGTGTGTGTGTGTGTGTGTGTGTGTGTGTGTGTCCATGTCAGGTTGTTTTTGGCCGGGGCCACAAGGTGAGGGCTTATCCTGGGCAAGCCTTGGCTGCAAATCATTACCAGACACGCAATGGTAAAGCCAACATCACCCAAAGCGCTCAGCACACACACACCGTGCTCACTCACCTCCCTCCCCACACACCGTGCTCACTGCGCCTCCCTCCCCACACACACACACCGTGCTCACCGCACCTCCACACACACACACACCGTGCCCACTGCACCTCCCTCCCCACACACACACACACCCGTGCTCACTGCACCCTCCCCACACACACACACACACACCGTGCTCACTGCACCTCCCTCCCCACACACACACACCGTGCTCACTGCACCTCCCCACACACACCTTGCTCACTGCTCCCTCTCCGCTCATTAGAATGATCACACTCGCTGCCAAGACCAGGCTAGTCTGTTTACATTCCACTTTTCATACACACATTTCATACACATATTTCATACACACATTTCATACACACACTTTTCATACACACATTTCATACACACAGACCATTCAATGTGCTTGACAGAAATACCAGCAAAAGGAGAAATACACGGCGAAAATAAAGACAAAGTGCTTTAGAGTGAAAAACAATGAAGGGTCAAAATATTAACAAAAATATGTATAATTAAAAGGAAGTACAAAGTATATCAAGTAGTAATTAAAAAAGAGTAATATAATTGAAAGATTATGATTACAAATAAAGCACAGTAAGAGCTCAATTATAGGTTCATGAGAAGAGAGATGTTTTCAACCTGGATAGAAAATTACTACATTTTGTTCCAGTTTGTTCCTGTTGAATTCAGCATAAGAGCTAAAGGCTGCTTCACCGTGTTGTGTTTGGACTCTGGGCTCTTCTAGCTGACCTGAGTCCATGGATCTAAGAGCCCTACTCTGGGCTCGTCTAGCTGACCTGAGCCCATGGATTTAATGTGCTCTGTTCTCCTGGTCCTGAATGTAAAGATCTGTTCTCTTCGTCCTGGACAAAACTCTAGTAGCACACACACACACACACACACACACACATCACAGATCTGTTCTCTTGGTCCTGAATGTTAAGATCTGTTCTCTAGTAGCACAACACACACACACACACACACACACACACACACACACACACACACACACACACACACACACACACACATGTAAAGATCTGTTCTCCTGGACCTTGATAAAACTCTAGCAGCAGCAGCATTCTGAATGAGCTGCAGTTGTTTAACGGTTGTTTGAAGACCAGCTAAGAGACCATTGCAGTAGTCTTACCCTACTGGACATAAAAGCATGGATGAGCTTCTCTCTGTCTTTGTCGGACACCAAACCATTGATTCTGTCTATGTTTTTTCAGATGACAGATGGCTGTGTTATTGATTGTTTTGAGATGGCTGCTGAAACCAGGAATCTATTAGAACACCAAGATTTCAGACTTGGTATTTGGATTTTAGAGCCTGAGAGTCGCAGTGTTTACTAATGCTAATTCTCTTCTCTTTGCTGCCAAACACAATATTCTTAGTTTTTTTCCTTATTTGATTTAAAACGTTGGCTCATCCAATTATTTATTTGCTCTAAACATTGACACAATGAGTCTATCTGGTGAGAGAGCCAGATATATATCTGTGCATCATCTGAGTAACTATGGTAATCATTGTTGTAGAATGTGATAAATATGGTATCTATGGTAATCATTGTTGTAGAATGTGGTAACTATGGTAATCATTGTTGTAGAATGGGATAACTATGGTTACTATGGTAATCATTGTTGTAGAATGGGATAACTACGGTAACTATGGTAATCATTGTTGTAGAATGTGATAACTATGGTCACTATGGTAATCATTGTTGTAGAATGGGATAACTATGGTTACTATGGTAATCATTGTTGTAGAATGGGATAACTATGGTATCTATGGTAATCATTGTTGTAGAATGTGATAACTATGGTCACTATGGTAATCATTGTTGTAGAATGTGGTAACTATGGTTACTATGGTAATCATTGTTGTAGAATGTGGTAACTATGGTTACTATGGTAATCATTGTTGTAGAATGTGGCCCAAAGGCAGCATGTAGAGGTTGAGCAGGAGAGGACCGAGGGTCGACCCCTGGGGGATTCCGTGTGTCTTGGCCGCTCGATCACATTCATAACTGCCAATGGTGACAAAAGAACTCTCGCCTTCTAAATAAGACCAGAACCAATCAAGGACTGCTCTGGAAAAGTCCGACCCAATTTTCCAACCTTGTCCAGCAGCATTCTATGATCTACCGTGTCAAAAGCAGCACTGAGATCTAGTATATCCAGAACTGATATTTTTACCTGAATCAGTATTCCCAATGCTGCTCAACGGAGACATGGAGTGAATACTTTAGTTTGTTTTCGCATGACTGTATTGTGCCATTGTTCTTTAAACCAGGCGATGCTTTAATTAGATGCCACCCATGCCAGAGCGTGTCTTCCACTGACTCTCCTGGGGGGGGGGGGTTGAAATGGCAGCTCCCTGGCTTTCAGTAAGGTGATCACATGGGTATCTGTAAATGAGTTTCCTAAGTGGCCAAAGACTTCCAGATCTTTCTGAAGTCATTCTTTCCACCCACCCCGTCATGTCCCGCTCGTCCGTCTGTCCGTCCGTCCGTCCGTCCGTCTGTAGGTTGGCTTGCCCAGGCTCCCTGCGTGTGCTCCTGAAGGGCAGCTTCTTCCTATGTAAGGTGAGTGAAATCCGGACCCTAATGGCTTTGAGGAAACGAGTGAGCAAAGGAAAAAGAACGGGCAGAGTCTCACCTCTCTGCCACCTCTGCATCTCCCCATTCCTTTCTCTCCGTCTCTCTCTCTCTCTCTCTCATCTCTCTCTCTCTCTCTTTCTCTCGCTCTCTCACCTCTCTGCCACCTCTGCACCTCCCCATTCCCTCTCTCTCTCCATCTCTCTCTCTCTCCTCTCAATCATCTCTCTCTCTCTCTCTCTCTCTCTCTCTCCATCCTCTCTCTCTCTCTCACCTCTCCGCCACCTCTGCACCTCCCCCACCCCCCCACCCCCTCTCTCTCTCCCCCTCTCTCTCTCCGCAAGAGAAGCCGCTCAACCTTTGCAAAGACATCTGCTGCCCGCGGCTCAAAAGGGTGCCTCTCACAGAGACCGATGGTGCATGTTCCACATGGGAAAAGTTATTAATCGCTGGGAGTTTTAATGCAGTGTCATGATTTTTTTGGAATAACTCTTTGTGTCGTCAGAGACCGCCATTTTGTTTCAGCGCACACACGCGCAAATCAAACGGGCATCCTCTGTCCAGATTGGTCGTTGTCGTCGTCGTCGTCGTCGTCGTCTTCTACTCGTCGTCAACAAGGGTCTTAAATCTTCAGCCTCCACAGAGGGGCTTCTGTAAAAAAAAAAAAAAGAAAAGGCTATGTTGGGAGCTGCTGTCTTTGGTGGGGGAGAAAGAGACCCGGATCAGCGCCGGTCCTGGGCCCGGTCCGGCGCTGATCCGTCTGAGGAGCGGCGTGGTGTGGAGCGGCGTGGTGTGGTGTGGTGTGTTGCTGGCCACTCCACTGTCTGCCGGTGGTGCGTCTGGTCAGGCTTGCCCCCCTCCCCCCCCCCCCAGCAGTCTGAGTGCTCTCATGTGAACTCACCTGAAACAATCCAGCTCCCCCACCTTCACACACACACACACACACACACACACATACTCCCCCACGCTCTCCTTTCATACCGCCACCTCACTCCTTCTGTTTCATCCCTCTCTTCTTTCCCCCCTCACACTCTGTTTCTCCGCCAATCTCTCTCTCTCTATTTCTCTCAGCACACCTCTTTCTCTCTTCTCTCCGTGTACATATCTCTCTATTACTCTTTTTTTCCGCTCTCTGTTTCTCTCCTCTCTATCCCTCTGTGGCCTTGTTTCCTGGTGAATGTTTCCCTGCCCCCCCTCCCCCCTCCGACCCCCCTCCTCTCTGGTCTGTCACAGCTCTTTTAAGCCCCTGGTCTTCATCCTCTCTCTGGTCCTCACTGTGCGTGTCTGTCACACACCACACACACACGCACGCACGCACGCACGCACGCACGCACGCACGCACG
>NC_045165.1:2327015-2334515 GCF_900700415.2 Clupea harengus
TTCTCTCCCTCTCTTTCTTTCTTCTTTTCTCCTCCTCTTTCTCTCCTCTCCTTGTCTCCCCCACTCTCCCTCCAGGATCCTCTAAATGATGCCCCCCCCCCCCCCCCCCCCCGCACCTAAGGGGGGGCCACAGCTTAACATGGCACTCGTCTCTGTGGAGGGGTGGAACGTGTTCTGTACGTGTGCGCAGACTGTATGGATGCCTGTAGACAGGCCAACTTTGAATGGCTCGCGTTAAACAGGTCGGGGTTTTAACTTGCCGCGTGAATTAAAGATCAGTTTTTTTTTTTGCTCTCTTTGCATTGCTCTTTAATTTTGGGTTGGCGTGTCACACGTTTGACACCAACACAGACGGTGTATTCAAAAATGAATAAATATATATCGTAACGATCGTTTTCGTTTGGGATTGTGTTGTGTGGTGGTCGCGGTGTGGAAAGCGAGTGCGGCGGTCGCACAGCAGATTCCGCACAGCAACCGGGAAGTTTTGTTGGTCTTTTGGATGTAAACGGGGGCGCAGGAATGCGCAGAGGGAAAAAAAAAAGAGGGCTTTTAGATGTAAACAAATGGCATGCCGCCCCCATTCACACTGTTGTGTATCAACAAACTTAAAGGCTTTATCTGCCCCCGTCACAGAGGGAGCTGAGAAGCACTACCTTATGAGAGAGAATGTACTGCTTCTTTAAATCCCCCCTCGCTCTCTCCCTCCCTCTCCCTCCCTCCCTTTCTCCCTCCCACCCTCTCTCTCTCTCTCTCTCTCTCTCTCTCCTCCCTCCCTCTCTCTCCCTGGTGTTATACCGCGCCCCCTCCTCCCTCGATCTCTTTGTTTGTCTCCTCCCTCTCCGCCTCCTCCCTCTCAGTGCGCAGACAGAGGCTCTGTGCGGCTCCCATTGGCTGGGCAGGCACCAATCTGGCGGCGGGGAGGACCTGTGGGACTGCATATGCAAAGGCTTACTTCATATTAATGAGCACCAATCGCGGCTTTAAGTCCTTGATTAGGAGAGTGCCGCAGCTTTTGGTCCCAGCCGACTATGCCTATAGGCTTGTCACCAGGAGAACGCGTGTACTAATTGCAGTGCTCAGTCACCGAACGAGGAAGCTCTGAGAACAGGGACAGCGAGACAGCGAGAGAGAAGGACACAGAGAGAGAGAGAGAGAGAGAGAGAGAGAGAGAGAGGGGAAAAAAAAAACTTTGATTTATAGAGGGGTTTGCACAAATGATGTTGCCAGAACGCACATGGATTCGGTAGAAGTTTCCCTCCCAGAGTGTTTTTCCCTGCACTCTGATCAAGAGTAGGTAAATCCTTTATTTGCTTTCTCTTCTACTTGTCTCTTTGGGAATGCCTGTCTGTCCCATGTGCTTGTGAATTTGTGCTTGTGTTTCTGTGTATGTGTGTGTGTGTGTGTGTCTGTCTATGTGTGAGAGTGAGTGTGTGTGTGTGTGTGTGTGAGTGAGTCCTAGTGTGTGTGTTTGTTTGGTGCCTACACTTGTCAGTGCTGCGGAGCTGGCCGGTAGCATGTTGAGGTTGTTTTCACTGTCAGGTAGCATGAGGCAGGGATGTGTGTGTGTGTGTGTGTGTGTGTGTGTGTGTGTGGAGGGCTTCAGTGTAGGTGCGTTGACGCGCCGTGTTCAACACTGCTTGCCACCACCTGAACAAGACCTGAGAATGTGTGTGTGACAGTGAGTGTGTGTGTCGCTCACATAGAGAGAAAGTCTTCTGGCACTTCTGCCTGTCGTGTTGCCAAAGTGTTTTTTAAATAAAAACAGGCAGTCAGGTTTCATATTTGTTTGTTTGTTGAATTTGTAAAATAATTGGAAAAGTGGAGCATAAACGCGTGTCGGTGTTTTGATGTGACTGTCCGGCAAAAAAAAAAAACCGAGGGGAGAGAGGGAGAGAGAAACAGCCGGTTCCAGACGGAGAGGGACGGGGAGAGAGAGAGAGAGAGGGAGAGAAGGAGGAGAAGGAGGAGGGGGAGAGAGGGAGAGAAAGCTGTCTTAAACACCGGCAGGGCTTGAATTTCAGACAGCCAGCTCAGCGTGTGTCCCGCGGACGGCTTTAGAGGGGGGGGGGGAACGGCAGCGGGGGTGAACTCACTCGGCAGGCGGACGGCACGAGACACCGCTCCCTCGCTCCCTCGCTCCCTCTCTCTCGCTCTCTCCCACTTGTCTGTCAGCTGGGGAGCCGCGGCAGTGGGCAGCTCTCGGGGGCTGTGAGGCCATCTCTCCCCCCGCTTGCTCTCTCTCTCTCTCTCTCTCTCTCGCCCCGCGCAGGGACACGGAGAAAGGGACAGCGGCCGGGAACGAGCCTCTCTGCTCAGAGCGGCCAGTAAATCAGCTCAACGGAGAGACAGAAAGAGGGAGAGAGAAAAAGAGTGAGAGATAGAAGGAGAGGAGAGGAGAAGAGAGGCAGCATGCACTTGTTTTATGTAGATGACAGAAAAAAAAAAGCCCACGGTCTGAGTAGTAAATCACATATGTTAATGTTCTGTCTGCTCTTCATTACAGAGATGCCAGTGTAGACTTGCATGTTGAACATTTGCCAAAACAGTAACAACAAAAAAAAAATGTAAAACAAAAAAAAAAACCTTTCCTCGTATATTTTAATTTGCATTAATACCAAATAAGACAGACAGTGGAAAATGTAATGTTGCTGAGGGCTAAAAAAAAAGCTCAGTTTAATATTGTGATTTGAGTGTGTTGGCGGGTGTGTGTGTGTGTGTTTTTATTTGAAGCTGACCTGTAATGGAATGCCTCATATGATATGTGCTCAGTGTGATTAGCACAAAACAAGAGGGGCAGAGAAGAGCGGGAGCTCCCCTGATTTCTTTCAGAAAGGAAATGCCAAAACTATTAACCTCCGGCCCTCTCTGCTTTAAAACACTGATAAGGCTGGAGAAGCTGAGCAGCTCTTCAGGGTAGTGGGAGAGAAAGAGAAAGAGAGGTGAACCTGCTAATGCTCAACGCCACTGGAGCTTCACCCTCACCCTGGAACTTAGACCGCTCTCGAAAATACAAATAACCTTGTCAACAATACAAATTAAAATATTCGGGTTTTTCTTTATTTGTTTTTTTTTTCCCTTAACCGGGCAACTGTCCTCTTGCGTTGCCTGTGTGTTTCTGGATGAAGCCCAGTAGATTGTCAGATGTGTTGAAGTGTATCCGGGCTTGGCTGGGTCAGAGAGACGCACTTCCAAATGCCACGAGACCCGCTGCCTGGAAATGTGTGTGTTGATTTCGCTCTCACTGGGACCATTAGAGTGTGTGGATTATGGGGGCTTATGGAGGTAGATTCAGTGATAAGAACGCTGCTTTTTGACATCTTCCTCCTCCTCCGACAGACCGCTGTTGACGCGCTGTTTGATCTCATGAAATACAGATTGACTGCCGAGATTCTAATTGGCATATTAATGAAAATAACAACAAGTGCTAATTTGGTTGTGTTGATAATTGCCAGGAGTTAAGGTCTTTCCATGTCTTTTGTAATATTTGATTAGTATTTATATTCGAGAAGTGAGGCAGAAATGAATATAAAAATCTCCATTTAGAAATGTGGTGTGTTTGTTTGGAATCTGAAGCCTGTGAATTTAAGCGTGGAAAAGCAAACAGTATCAGCGCTCTTGACATAAATATTATTTCATATATTTAGATAATTTTTTGCTACTTTCTGCAATTTTGATGGCTTGCATTTTAAAGGGAAAAACATACAATTTAAAATGTGCCTAACCATTGTGTTTTTAAGATCTGTGTTTATCAGTAAATTGTAAAATCTAAATGCGCTCCTGAATTTAATAATTAGATATGACATAATTCTAATTTTAATATATATTTCTTAAAAAAGGGTAATGTCAAAATTATATTGTTCTTTCTTTTGATTCGAGGGAATTGTCAAGGCAGTGTAAGTGCATGGGCGTGATCTCTGCTAAATATCTTGTCTCGTCGTTTTCCAAAATAAATGTAGCCGGTTAAGACTAAAAATATATTTAGAAGAGAAAAGCAATTGCCTGTTGATTTTTTTTTATCAGCATTGCACTATTTATTTAGAACTTTTATTTTCGCTATTTTTATTTCTAAGTTAATCTCGAGGTTTTCACACTTTCAAATTGAAACCAGGGTAGATACCAGTGCATACTTTGTCTTTTTTATTTTTTTGTCTTTCTCCTTTTTTTTTTTTTTTTTTGGCTAATCCTCTGGTCATTTCAGGAGTTTTTCCTGTGTTGTATTTAGAGAGAGAGAGAGAGAGAGAGAGAGAGAGAGAGAGAGCAGTGTTGTCCCCGAGCGGAGGCATAGACGGCCGGCTAAGACTTAGTCTCAGACTCAGAGTATGGCTGTGGTTGTCTCTGGTGGTGGCGTGGGCTTAGACCGAGACTCTGTGGCTGTCTCTGGTGGTGGCGTGAGCTCTAATTGCTGAAGCTGTCTACTCTGCTCACCTCTGCTCACTGCCTTTTGTTACCCCGGCCGACGACGATCGGAAAACATGAAAGGCTCCTGCTGGTTTGCCTTTGAAGAAAAGTTGGCGATTTTACGTTTTCCTCTCCTCCCCTTCACTGGCTCTTCTCTCTCTCTGTCTCTCTCTGTCTCTCTCTCTCTCTCTCTCTCCCTCTCCCTCTCTCTCTCTCTCTCTCATTCAGTCATTCTCTTCCTCTCCCGATCAGGGAAGGAAGGGAAAGCACTAGCGGCAAGGATCAGGAGGAATAAAGGCAGATTGCGTAAATTAAATTCCTTTTAATCTCCTTAGAAAATCATTTACTTAATTCATCTGTCAAATGATGTCAATATGCACAGCACTGATTTCCCCCCTCCATTTCTCCTTCTCTTTGTGTGTGTGTGTGTGGACGGGGGCATGTTTGTGTGTGTCTGAGTGTGTGTGTGTGTGTGTGTGTCAAGAGTAAGTGAGTGAGTGTGTGTGTGCCTTTGTTTACGGTGAGCTCTCCAGGTGGTGAGGGAGGTGTCGTGCGCGCGGCTTACATGTTCGTCTTCCACACACACACACACTCAGACACACACACACACACACACACGCACAAACACACGCACCGCTGCCCCCTTCGTCCAACACTGTCTGTCTGGACACCCACCGTCTTTACGGTGGCCCCCGAGTCTGAGAGAGAGAGAGAGAGAGAGAGAGAGGGAGAGAGAGAGAGAGAGAGAGAGAGAGAGAGGGAGAGCGTTGTCACTTCCCCTGTCCGATTGAAGGGGGTCTGTGGCATTCCGGGCGTAATTAACAGGAGTTAAAAGAGGGAGCTACCGGCCATTCAGGAGGAATGAGGGGAAGTGGTGTGTGTGTGTGTGTGTGTGTGTGTGTGTGTGTGTGTGGGAGGGGGGCAGTTTTGTCTGAAAGGTGCCATAAGTGGACGCAGTCAGGCATACACACCAAAGCCCGTGCAGACAAAACATTCACACACATCCTAAGCCACTCTCACTCATACACTCACACACATCCTAAGCCACTCTCACTCATACACTCACACTTATGTGTTGCGCCCGCATGTCAACTCATACATGCAAACGTGTGCTTGCAAAAACACACACATAGACACACACACACGCACACAGCTTTAGAGAGAAAAAAAGGAAAAGATGGAGAGAGAGAGAGAGAGATAGGGTGAGAGATAGAGTGAGAGGGAGCAGGCCTTGATGATGTGATTGTCAATTTCTCTGATTTATGTCCAATCCATCAGTGTGTGTGTGACGGGCCTGGGTGTGTGTGTGTGTGTGTGTGTGTGTGTGTGTGTGACGGGCCTGGATGTGCTTTTATGAGAAGTTGAGAGAGCTTAAAGAGGAGTCTCACCAGCTGAGGCTCCCCCACACACACACAGGCACGCTCACACACACACGCGCACACACACACACACACACACACACACACACACACACACACACACACACACGCTGTAATTAGCCGTGATGCCCCCGTCACATCTCCACCAATGAGCGCCACTATTTGAATATGTGAAAGGGACACCACCTTTAAATTCAATTTCCCACTTTGCCTGTCCCTAAGGAGTTCACCCCCCCACCCCACCCCCACCCCCCTCCGTTCAGCACGTCCGTCCACAGCCCCCCCCCCCCCCCCCCCCGCCCCCCCCCCCCCCCCCCACCCGTCTGCTGTCCATTCCTGTGGAGGCAGCAGGCAGTTTGTCGGCAAGCTATTGCATAGATTTTATTCTTGTTGTTGTTGTTTCATTTTGATTCTTTTTATGGAGAAAAGGACTAGCAGTGTGCAGGATAGAGTTTCCCCCGGCGGGTCGATAAGATGCGTGCTCACTCAAACACACACACACACACACACACACACACACACACACACACACATGAATACACAAACACACACACACACACATGAATACACACACACATACACACAAACACAAACACACATATACACACACACACACACACACACACACTCACTCAAACCTAAAAACAATGCCCTCAGACAGATAGCTTTTTTTTTTCCTCATTTTTTGCATGAATATATATATATATATTTCCCCCCCCCCTCTCTCTCACCCCATCTCGAAAGTTCTTTTTTTATCTCATAGATTGTTTTTTTTGTTTTTTGTTGTTGTTGTTTTTTTTTCCTGGTTATTCCACGCGGTTTGTAGCGAAAAAAGGTCACATGTCGATGCAAATGCCTGCGCCCAGAGTAAACAGCTCCGTGGGCCGCGTATGAACAATCAGCGTACGCTGGCCTACTCTGTGGTGTATGTGTGTGTGTGTGTGGACAGTCTGTGGTGTGTGTGTGTGGTAAAAGTTGAGGCGGTTTTGCTTATCAAATAGGCAGAAGAGGATATTTACATGCAGGCAATGCAGGGGCTTAAGGGGGCATGCGTGTGTGTGTGTGTGTGTGTGTTATAGTGTGTGTGTGTTGGGGCTGGGGGTAGTAGGGCAGGTGAGGCCGCTGTAGGCTGTGGGGGTGCAGAAGGGGGGGGCTGAGCTTCATTTTATCCCCTAGCAGCTACTGTTTCTGTGTGGCTTAAACACACTCACACACACACACACACACGCTCTCACTCTCTGAAGGGGTCACAGGAGCAGTAGGGGCCGTAACATCTTGATTTCAAGGTGCAGAAAGAATACCAGCGTGCGTGTCTGTGTGTGCGTGCGTGTGTGTGTGTGTGTGTGTGTGTGTGTGTGTGTATGTGCGTGTCTGTGTGTGTGTGTGTGTGTGTGTATGTCCGGGCATGTGCCTGTGCATGTGTAAGCGCGTTGGTGTGCAAAGCAGCATGCACACTGTAGCGAGTTTGTGCGTGCGTGCGTGCGTGCGTGAGTGTGTGTCTTGTAGTCTCTGCACGGTGTACTGAAGCTGCCCGGGTCCTGAGGGGCTGTGTGTGTGTGTGTGTGTGTGTGTGTGTGTGTGTGTGTGTGTGTGTGTGTGTGTGCTGCCCGGGTCCTGAGGGGTGGTGTGTTCTCATGCAGATCTGACGGTGACTCCGGTCCACTCAGGCCTTTACATGCGCGGGCCGCGTGTGTGTGTGTGTGTGTGTGTGTGTGTGTGTGTG